>NC_034602.1:74262251-74271501 GCF_900095145.1 Mus pahari | reverse complement strand
CCAGGCACTGTCATAGCCTCACAAGAGGCTGCTATATCAGGGTCCCTTCAGCAGAATCTTGCTGGCATTAGTATCTAGGTTTGGTGGCTGGTGATGGGATGGATTCCAGGATGGGGTAGTCTCTGGATAGTCCATCCTTTCATCTTAGCTCTAAATTTTGTCTCTGTACCTATATCCTTTCATGGGTACAGGGAAAACTACTGATCTACATTGTTAATATCCCTCCACTTGATTCATATATACTTCTTTTGAAATGCATTTGTTACTGATACTATTTTCATAAAAAATGGAAAAAAAATCATTTCTAAATTTTCCCATCATTTTATTAAATTGTCTAGTACATTAGTGAAGAAAATATCATAAATAAAAATTAAATTTGTTTTAAAATTTGATAGAATGCAATATTAAGTCACATTATCAGTTAATCTAAGCTGTTTCAGAACTTGCTACAGACCTTAGGAAAACCTTGAATTTGTTATCTACAAAGTATTGTATTTGCAGAACTGTGCTGCTAAACTTGGGTAAATGTACTTCTACAGTGAGATGGGATTCTTAAAAATTTTTTATTAGATATATAATTTTTTAAACTTTTTATTGAATATGTTATTTATTTACATTTCAAATGGTATCCAGTTTTCCTGTTTCTCCTCCAAAAATACCTTATACCACTCCCCTGCTTCTATGAGGGTGATCTCCCACCCATCTACCCACTTACTCCTGCCCACTGCCCTAGCATTCACCTACAGTGGGACATATAGACTTCACAGGACCAACGGCCTCCCCTCTCATTGATTCCCGATAAAACAATCCTCTGCTATATATAGAACTGGAGCCACAGGTCTCTCCATGTGTACTCCTTGGTTGGTGGTTTAGTCACAGGAGTATACTCAGCTATAAAAAACAATGACTTCATGAAATTCTTAGACAAATGGAGTGAACTAGAAATTATCATCCTGAGTGAGGTAACTCAGTCACAAAAGAACACACATGGTATCCACTCATTGATAACTGGATATTAGCCCAAAAGCTCGGAATACCCAAGATTCAATTCACAGACCACATGAAGCTCAAGGAGAAGACCAAAGTGTGGGTGCTTCAGTCCTTCTTAGAAGGGGTAACAAAATACACATGGGAGCAAATAAGGAGACAAAATGTGGAGCCGAGACTGAGCAGAGACTGCCCCTTCCTGGGGATCCATCCCATATACAGTTACCTAACACAGGCATTATTGTGGATGCCAACAAGTGCTTGCTAACAGGAGACTGATATAGTTGTCTCCCGAGAGGCTCTGACAGAGCCTGACATAGAGAGGCAGATGCTTATGGTCAACCATTGAACTGATCATGGGGTCCCCAATGGAGGAGTTAGAGAAAGAACTGAAGGACTTAAAGAGATTTGAAACCCAATAGACAAACCAACAATATCAACCATCCAGAGCTCCCAGGGACTAAACCATCAACCAAGGAGTACACATGGAGGGACCCATGACTCCAGCCATATATGTAGCACATATGTATTGTTGGGCATCAATGGGAGAAGAGACCCTTGATCCTGTGAGGCTTGAATCCCAGTGTAGGGTATAGGGGAATGTGAGGTCTAGGAGGCAGGAGTGGGTGGATTGTTGGGGGCACACTGTCATAGAAGCAGGAGGAGAGGAGATGGTATAAGGAGTTTGTGGCAGGGGAATCAGGAAAGGGAATAATAAGATTTGAAATGTAAAAAAATAAAACATCCAATTTTAAAAAGTACTCTAAAAACAATCAACTTTATATACACTTTCTTTAAATGTTAATTCCCTGGGTCTTAGATAATATTTAGTTACATAAATGAACTCATGGATGTTGATTTGAGGAAGTTAGAGAAGATCTGAGTGAGTGTATAAGGAGCTCTTAAGTCAGGAGGAAACGAGCATTTTTGACATGACTGTCGTCATACAATGGCCTTTGACCTCAGAACTCAGGGGTAGCAAATCCTTCATCTACAAGGCTCAGAAAAGTAGCTGCCATCCCTTGGTTCATTGGCAGATGCTGATAATGTGCAGAAAATGTTGATTGAACCTTCTTACTCCAATATGTATTTAACCTGAAACCGTTCCAATGCCTAATCCCTCCATCGTGGTCAGCTAAACTCCCTTCAGTGTTCAGCTGCATATGATAACACTGACTCCTGTTCAAGTGTATACAATAAGCTTACTTCCCCAATGCAGATGTAGGAAACATAGTTCACTTTCAGTTTGCTGCTGTTATATCTACAGGAGAGTGCAGAGCTTACTTGATCCTGGCTTTTCTTCCTTTTTCAAAAAATTATTAATTAATTAATTAATTAACACTCCAGATCTTAGTCTGCACCCCCGTTCCATCCTCCCACTGTTCCATATACCATGCCTCCTCCCCACACCCTTGTCTCCATGTGGATGTTGATGTCCCCTCCCACCCCACCTGACCTCTAAACTCCCCGGGGCCTCCAGTCTCTTGAGGGTTAGGTGCATCCTTTCTGAATGAACACAGACCTGGCTTTCCTCTACTGTATTGTGTTGGGGGCCTCTTATCAGCTGGTGTATGCTATTTGTTTGGTGGTCCAGTGTTTGAGAAATCTCCGGGGTACAGATTAATTGAGAATGTTGGCCCTCCTACAAGATTGCTCTTCTCCTCAGCTTCTTTCAGCCTTCCCTAATTCAAAACCAGGGGTCAGCAGCTTCTGTCCATTGTTTGGGTGCAAATATCTTTATCTGCCTCTTTCAGTTTCTTGCTGGGTCTTCCTTAGTGCAGTCATGACAGGTCCCTTTTTTGTGAGGGCTCCATAGCCTCAGTAAGTGTACAGCCTTGGAACCTCCCCTTGAGCTGGATCCTATGTTGGGACTGTTGCTGGGCCTTCTTTCCCTCAGGATCCTCTCCATTTTCATCTCTGTAATTCTTTCAGACAGGAACATTTATGGGTCAGTGTTGTGATTTTGGGATGCCCCCTCCCTCATTTGATGTCCTGTCTTGCTGCTGGAGGTAGGCTCTATAAATTCCCTCTCCCTACTGTCCAGCATTTCATCTAAGGTCCCTCCCTTTAATTCCTGAAAGTCTCTTACCTCCCAGGTCTCTGGTGCATTCTGGAGGCTCCCCTCAACTTCCTATCTCCCAAGGTTGCCTGTTTCCATTCTTTCTGCTGTCCCTCAGGCTTCAGTCCTTTTCTCTTACCCAATACTTCAGGCCTTTTCTCTCAGGTTCTCTCTACACTTCCACCTCCCAGTCCCCTTTCCCTCCTATGTTCCCTCTCTCCCTCCCTCCCCACTTGTGATGACTTTCTTCTCTCTCCCAAGTGGGACTGAGGTGTCCTCACTTGGGCACTTCAACTTGTTGACCTTTTTGAGTTCTATGAACTGTATCTTTGATAGTCTGTCCTTTTTTTTTGGGGGGGGGGGCTTATATTCACATATTAGTGAGTATGTACCATGCATGTCATTTGGGTATGAGTTACCTAACTCAGGATGATTTTATCTAGTTCCATCCAATTGCCTGTAAAACTCATGATGTCCATGTTCTTAATAGCTGAGTAGAATTACATTGTGTAAATGAACCACATTTTTTGTATCCATTCTTCTGTTGTGTGACATCTGGGTTGTTTCCAGGATCTTTTGAGTGTATTCCTAAGAATGGTATAGCTGGGTCTTCAGGTTGCTCTGTTTCCAACTTTCTGCAGAACCTCCAGACTGAACTCCAGAGTGGTTGTATCTGTTTGCAATTCCTTGAGCAATGGAGGAGTCTTCCTCTTTCCCCACATCCTCACCAACATATGCTGTCACCTGAGGTTTTGATCTTAGCCATTCTGATTGGTATGAGGTGGAATCCTAGGGTCATTTTGATTTGCATTTCTTTGATCACTAAGGACTTTGAAAATTTCTTTAGGTGCTTCTCAGTCATTTGAGATTCCTCTGTTGTGAATTCTCAATTTAGTTCTATACACCATTTTTAAATTGTGTTGGCTTTCTTTTTTGGTGATTAGCTTCATGAGTCCTTTATATCTTTTGGATATTAACCCTCTATTGGATGTGGGGTTAGTGAAGGATTTTTTCCCCCAATCTGTAGGTTGCTGATTTGTCTTATTGACTATGTTCTTTGCATTAAAAAAGCTTTCCAGTTTCATGAGGTCCTATTTACTAATTCTTGATCTCAGAGCATGAGCCATTGAAGTTCCCTTTAGGAAATTTCCCCCTGTGCCAATGAGTTCAAAGTTTTTTCCCACTTTCTCTTCTATTCAGTGTATTTGGTTTTATGTTTAGGACCTTGATCCACTTGGACTTGAGCTTTGTGTGAGTTGACAAATATGGTTCTATTTTCATTTTTCTACATACAGACAGCCAGTTAGACCAGCACCATTTATTGAAGATGCTGTCTTTTTTCCATTTTATATTTTTGGCTTTTTGCCAAAGATCAAGTGCCTGAAAGTGTGTGGTTTTATTTCTGGGTCTTCAATTCTATTTTAACTATTCTAAGTTTTTTGCCTTTCCAGATGAATTTGAGAATTGCTATTTCCATGTCTTTGAAGAATTGTGTTGGGATTTTGATGGTGATTCCATTGAATCTGTAGATTTCCTTTGGTTGGATGGTCATTTTTACTATATTAATTCTGCCAATCCATGAGCTTGGAAGATCTCTCCATTTTCAGAGATCTTCTTCGATTGTTTTTCTTGAGAGACTTGAAGTTATTGTCATACAGGTCATATACTTGTTTGGTTAGTTAGCCCAAGATATTTTATATTATTTGTGACTATTGTGGAGTTGTTTCCCTAATTTCTTTCGCAGCCTGTTTATCATTTGTATAAATGAAGGCTACAGATTTATTTGAGTTATTTTTATATCCAGCCAGGTTGCTGAAGTTGTTTATCGGCTGAAGATGTTCTCTGGTACAATATTTGGGGTCGCTTATGTATACTATCATATCATCTGCAAATAGTGATACCTTTATTTCTTTTTTGCCAATTTGTATCCCCTTGATTAAGCCCAGGTTTTCTAAGCCTGCTATTTTTTATTCCAATATTACTCCAGTCAAGTTTCTAGGATCCAGATGAGCAGTCTCAGCAAATGATACCCAAATAAGAAACTGGACTGTAGATTGCTCTTACCTATCAGACAGAAGTCTGTTCCTTTGATAAGTACACAAATATAGGTAAAGAGAAGAAAGATTTTTTTTGCATCAGTTGAAAAACATGAGTAAAATATTGAGGTAGGCAGTTAAATTTTAGGACTTGTAAGGAAATTATGAGGACACATATGTGTAGGGTAAAAACACTACAGCTCCATCTACTTGGGGGATATGTTTAGGAGCCATGCCCTTGGTTTACAGAAGGGGAAAGTAAGTTGAGGAACTTGAAGAAGAAAAGAAGGGCTTGTGGATAGTTCCACAGCCCCATGGTCTGAATGTATTATCATTTTCATTTTGATTTACATAGTCATGTATAATCAAACAGATCCATGACTATTGCATTACAAAATAGCAGGCTCTATTAGATTGTATCCTAGGGAAATCTAGTCTCATGGGCCTTGTCTCTCTGGTCACTCTGTGGCTAGCAACTAATTGTATCACTCTTTGCATGCTCATGACCCCCTTAAAAGGCATATAGAGAATTGAACACCAAAATAGAAAAACGTTTTTGTTAGGTATTGAGATTTGACAGGGCCTGGAACAATTATACCAAGATTTTGTAGTCAACGTCCTCCAAGTTACAGAGAATGTTAGAGCTGAATCAGAGTCAGGAAGAATGCGTACAAAACAAGTGGCTTTTGACAACACTAATAAGACTTGAAGGAGGCACTTTAGGGATCTTATAAGCAACCAAATTTACAAGAGATTATTAGATTGTGTGTAGGCATAACTTCCAACCACCAGCAGAGCCTGTTTTTCACAGCAGGCCTTAAAGAATTTACATGCCCTGAGGGGGGAAAGTCATACCTACTACACATGTAGGAAAATGCAACATTTTTTGAGGGATTGCTGCTATAAGGATTTCAGATTTAAAAGTGAATGGACCTTTGTACCTCTCCCATAGTCTGCCTGGAGTCCCAGGTTTATTTTCACTATGTTAGAAAGAGTTATTAGGCTAAGTATAAAACAATTTTCATAAATAGACATTCATTGACAACCTTTGGGTTGGCTAGAAAATGGTCAATATGGCTTCTTCTGGCTGTATCAAAAAGTAGTATATATTGTTCAGTGGGGCCTGATGTACAAGAAGGACAGAGCAACAGGCCTCAGGCAAGAAACTATATATTTAGTAGCTCTATATTGTAATCTTAAGCAGTGTGTAATGGAGCCAAATTTCTACTGTCAGACATTCTAATAGTCTGTACTATTGGATCCCAGGGTATTTGGGTATTTGTCAGTACACACAGTAGGAATTATATGAGGAAAAAGCTGCCAGATACTACAGGGACTATAGGGATAATAGATGCAGATTATACAGAAGTATTCAAGGTTTTCATTCAGCCAATTCAACCATATATTGATACTACAGCTGAATGAAAGTATAGCACAACTCAAAGTGTTCCCCAGTGTAAAACAAAGAAATGTGCTCCGGGCTCAGTTGTGTAAAGATGTATACTTGGTGTCATCAAAACATGTTTCCTAAATAAAATGATTAATGGAAAATCTCCCAGAAATAGCTATACCCTAATGGTAAAGCCTTTGAGGTGAGTCTTGGTACTTGGGTCAATGTCTTAGTCAGGGTTACTATTCCTGCACATACATCAAGACCAAGAAGCAAATTGGGGAGGAAAGGGTTTATTCAGCTTACATTTCACTGAAAGAAGTCAGGACTGGAACTCAAGCAGGTCAGGGAGCAGTAGCTGATGCAGAGGCCATGGAGGGATGTTCTTTACTGGCTTGCTCAGCCTCCTNTCNTATANANNCNNANACTACCAGCCCAGAGANNNNACCACCCACAAGGAATCCTCCCCCCTTGATCACTAATTGAGAAAATGCCTTGCAGCTGGATCTTGTGGAGNCATTTCCCCAACTGAAACTCCTTTCTCTGTGATAACTCCAGCCTGTATTAAGTTGACACAAATTAGCCAGTACAATTGATTCCTTGTCAACTTGACACACAAACACATCACTAGCAAGCCTCAACCCTTAGTTCTTATTCATCCCCAAGATCTTAAATAACTTTAAAAGTCCCCCAGACTTTGCAAATTTTTAAAATTTCAAACTCTCTTAAAATCCAAAGTCTTTACAATTAAAAGTTTCTTAACTGTGGGTTGCACTAAAATACTTCCTTCAGGAGGGAAAAGGATCAGGGCACAGTCACAATCAAAAGCAAAATCAAACTCCTACTGTCCAATGTCTGGGATCCAACGCATGATCTTCTGGGCTCCTCCAAGGGCTTGGGTCACTTTTCTAGCCATGCCCTTTGTAGCACACACCTTGTCTTCTCAGCTCCAGCTCCAGCTGCCTGTACTCCACTGCTGCTGCTGTTCTTGGTGGTCATCTCATGATACTGGCATCTCCAAAATGCTGCAGTCTTCCTTTGTAACTAGGCTTCACCAATAACCTCTCATAGGCTCTCTTCCCGGTGCTAAGCCTCAAACGCTTTGCATGACCCCTTCAGTCCTGGGCCTTCAATTGCAACTGAGGTTGCACCTTCACCAATGGCCTTCCATGGCCTCTCACAGTGCCACCTGGGAAACTCTTACACATTACCAAGTCCTGCTGCGCACAAGGTACAACCTTGGCTATCTCTGGAACACAGCCTCTTTGTGCTCTCAGAAAACNCTTCCCAGAAGATGACACCTCAATGATGCTGGTCTCTTCTTAATCATGGCTAATTTGTTAGCTCCAGCTAACCGGCATCAATAGTCCCAGTAATGCAAAGTTTTCACCTTAGCAGTTCTGGTATCTTGTTAATCAGCGCTGATTCTTCAGCCCCAGCTAAGCAGAACCACAGAATCTTCACAACCCAAAATAGCAATGGCCCTGAAAAGAGTCTTTAATTTTCCCTCTGAAATTTCACAGGCCATGCCTCCATTTTCTTCATTGTTCTCAACATTATCTTCCAAGTTCCTATACAACATTCCACAGAGCTCTTAACACCAAATGGATCTTCTAGCCCAAAGTTCCAAAGTCCTTCCACAGTCCTCCCCAAAACATGGTCAGGTTGTCACAGGAGTACCTCACTATGTTGGTACCAATTTGTCTTAGTCAGGGTTTCTATTCCTGCACAAACATCATGACCAAGAAGCAAATTGGAGAGAAAAAGGTTTATTCAGCTTACATTTCACTGAAAGAAGTCAGGACTGGAACTCAAGCAGGTCAGGGAGCAGTTGCTGATGCAGAGGCCATGGAGGGATGTTCTTTACTGGCTTGCTCACTCGGCCTGTTCTCTTATACCTCTAGCCCAGATATGACACCACCCACAAGGAGACCACCCCCCCTTGATCACTAATTGAGAAAATGCCTTACATCTGGATCTTGTGGAGGCATTTCCCCAACTGAAACTCCTTTCTCTGTGATAACTCCAGCCTGTGTCAAGTTGACACAAACTAGCCAGTATAGTCAATGTGTCTTTAATTGGGGAAAAAACATTTAGTTGTGGTTCTCAGGATGGCCATGTCAATAATCAGCTGAAAACCTAGAGGTACCTGATGAGGCACAGGCATAATATTTGGCATGATACTGAAAAGCTGAAGGTCATGAAAATTATCTTTAGGCCATATTCCCTAACAAATATGTCCATAATTTACAGGCAGAGATATCTTGAGCCAAATGGCCATCTTATACCATAGCCCAAACAATATTCTCTATCATCAGATTCTACAGGAGGGATTCAAAATTTCAAGGTAACTATCAAAAACTGAGATTGGTATATCCCATGGTTGATTATTTTTGCTAGAAACCCTGGTTGACTCTGCAAACCCACCAACTCCCAAAGGAATTTTGTCCCTTGGACCACTTGGCTGTCAGAAAAACCAATCTGGGGGGATCAATGAATGCTCTTGAGAAAAAAGTCCACTATTGTTGCTGCTTAACTGAAATAAAAATGACAGGCTGGAAACAGACCATTCCAATAGTCCTTGGAACACCCTTATTTTTAACCTAGAAAAGAACTAGGGACATATTAACTTTTGACAAAAGAATCCATGAAGGAGATCAGGTTGGGGGTATGTGGGAGGTTTTGGAGGGAGGAAAGAGAAGAGAGAAATGTTGTACTTAAATTACAGTATCAGGAGAGAGAGAGAGAGAGAGAGAGAGAGAGAGAGAGAGAGAGAGA
>NC_034602.1:74239955-74261496 GCF_900095145.1 Mus pahari | reverse complement strand
GGTTAGTTCATATTGTTGTTCCACCTACAGTGTTGCAGCCCCCTACAACTCCTTGGGTACTTTCTCTAGCTCCTCCATTGGGGGCCCTGTGTTCCATCCAATAGCTGACTGTGAGCGTCCACTTTGGTGTTTGCCAGGCACTGTCATAGCCTCACAAGAGGCTGCTATATCAGGATCCCTTCAGCAGAATCTTGCTGGCATGTGTATTATTGTCTGGGTTTGGTGATTTGTTTTTTACCTTTCTCCTAACTAACCATACACTATTTGGAAGTGCAATGCTACATGTCACCAAAGGGGAATAAAACCTAAGGTGCTATGAAGAGAAGGGAAAACATTTTGGCCCATCCCTTATGCTTATGAGGGGCAGATGGTAGTTTTTGTTTACCCTGAACATGTGAGACAGCCATTTGGCTATTGTCCATGTTCATAAAGATCTGTGGATGCAGTAAAGCTGTAGTTCCAGCTATTAAGATGCTGAAACGTGAGCCTACACGGACATAAAAAGTTATCCCTTGAAGCAGATCTTGTGGTTCTAGAGAAGAGGTCTCCCTGAAAACAACAAAACAAAGCAAAACCCTACAAGGAAAATACCACCACCAACATGGGGTCAGATATAAAGGCTGACATGGTGTCCAGCATTACAGTGACCATCCTTGGACTAAGCATGACCATTCATCAAGAACATCTAAGAAATAAGAGAAGGGGTGATGTGGGGAGCAGGGAGAGCATTGAGCACAGCCATGGCAAAGGACCACAGTTTCTCAGATACATGGGAAAGGCAAGGCTTTCTCTGGAACATCTGTAACTGTTGAAGTGTTTACAGAATATGTTAGTGACATCTTCTTACTCTGGAATGTCTACATCCTAAGCTTTCTTCCCTATAGGGAACACCTATGCAGGTTAGCTAAACCTGCCTCTTTATTCAGCTGTATATGCTATCCTTGCTTCTTCCTCTTATTGTATTCAATAATCCCCTCCTTCATTCAGATGTATAAACTAAAAAAAAAAAAAAGTCATACCTAAAATAATCATACAAGGTCATAAAATATATTTTGGTAAATTAAAGAAGGAGATTTCATTTTGAGTAAATTTCCAATGTTTTATTTTTCTGCCTTACTTTATTCTGTCAGTTATAGCCAAATTATTTCTCTTTTCATTTGTAAAATTTGGTGAAAATTTTAAGCAACATGTTCAGCTGCTTTTTATGTCTACATTTAATTATCATATTTATAATTATTTTTGGAAAACCACTATTCTGTCATGTTGAAAATACACATTATTGATGGAGCAAAAGTAATTACAAATTGACTTTATATTTTAATAAAAGGAAAAACTCATTTTCATTTAGCACTCTAATTTCATAAATATTTCAAAGCTAGAGGTTTTTTGTTATATTGAACCAGTTGCTTAAATCTATTCTAGGCAATTTTTAATAGTTGTAAACCCTTGACAACTCATAAATTTATTTTGTAAAGAGAGAGAGAGAGAGAGAGAGAGAGAGAGAGAGAGAGAGAGAGAGAGAGAGAGAAGAGAGACAATATTACAATAGGCAGTTCTCAGCTTCTCAGAAACTTAAACAAGGCAAAAGTGGAGAGCAATACCTGTGCATAGTGCATAGTAGGGTATAAAATGGATACTAATTGAATGAATGAACTTAGCAAATAACTGAACTAGTTTCTAACTAGGTGCTTTCAATGGAAAACAAGTTACATAAGAATCTTGAAGATATTTCAAGATTATTCTATTCCTTGCTGTAAACGTAATTATACGGTATCATTATTTAGCAGTACATTATAAAAGACTGAAACATAGCGTTTCTTAGACAATAGCATTTTGAGAATATTTTATTGATTATATTCACACTGTATACCACTATTTATAGATACAACACAGCAAATGTTATTATAGCAAAGTAAATTGTTACTGCCAAATACTAATATAATTCCCAATTTCCTTTTGAATTCTATGATCAGAAAAGCTAAAATACTACACATTTAACATAAAACTCAGCCATGATTCAATTTTATAAACTGCATTCCTTATCTTTTGCATAGATATCTTCTGTATGTGCTACTTTACATACATTGACTAAAATATTTCATTCATTGCATAAGGTATTGCCCGTAACAATCAATCATTAGTGAAAAACAAGATTGCATCCTTTAATAAGGTGACATATGAATGGGCTTTGGAATTAAAACCTGCTTAACTCCTCACATCTTGATGTACTCTATAGATAGAATCTAAGAAGCTAAAAACTATTAGATTTGTCCCTTATTTATAAACAAAGCAAAGCAAAACAAACAAATCAACTGGGGAACAAAACAAAACAGTCTGACTTGCTGACTCTGTTGCTTTGTATGAGCATTTGAGTTGTGTGCTGTGTTTTGGAGAACAAACACAACTCAGAACAAAGGTACCCTCCTGCTTTATTATTACCTGACAAATGGAGATTTATTTGACAGATGGTGAACAGGATGGTCATCTCCTCCTGGCACTACTGCTGATGCTGGAGGATGACATTTCATTAAATCCATATGCTGGTGAATTGTCAGCACTTATTTTGCTTGTACGTTCTGCAGCTTTCAGCATTATTGATCATGAAATTTTAATATAATTCTTGGAATGTATGCCTGCATTTCAAGAGCACCTTTGATGGATTGAGGACTTGGCTGCCCCCACGAGCACAGTCTACACAATTTTTATGCATAATTCTTCTTTCTTTCATTTCCTTCACTTATATCTCTCCTCTTATTTTACTTTTCTAATGCTTTTCCTTTTTTTTTTCCTTTTTGTTTTCTCCTAAGGCATGTGGGGGTGGAAGCACAGAATACAGTGAACAAAATGAAGGCTTGATTCATCTGAATTTTGAAGCTATAGAATTTTGAAAACTCACTAGCAAAGTTTCTGAAATTAGGCAATTTCTAGAAAATCACCAGCATTAAGTATATAACACTATTTGTACTTTTCCTGGGATATTTATAACTTTATAGCTCCGTTTATGATCAAATTTCTTATAATTTAACACATAGATAATTCTAATGTCCTAATATTGCCTATATGACTATATAATAAGCACTTACTTAACTCCATCTGATGGGAATGGATTTTGATCCATACTCATTTGGGGATTCCTAGGATTTACTTAGACAGTGGCTTTCAGGTGGCTCCGTGTATTTTAGGAATCTGCATACCTTGGTTTTTTATTTATTATTATTATTTTTATTTTCCTTCTCCCTTACATATCTTTAGAGAGAAACTCTGTTTGTCTTTGCTTACATTATCTTATAATGAGATTGAACTCTGTTTGGTACATAGATTTTTTTTTCTGAACTACTTGATTTCTATGGTTTCCTGTTAGCTGGATGTTTTTTGGTTGCTACATCATATTGTAATTCATGCAAAACTAAAGGAAAAGACTGGTGGTACGCAACCCCACCCTGGGGTAAGAAAAACCAACTTGAAGATTTTTCAGCAGTGTTACAAAAGGAGTTTATTATAGAACATAACTTTTTTCCCTCCATAGCCTCTTTCCCTTGAAGAAAAATTCTTATATCATTATAGAAAAACATTTTATATACTGTTTCAAAATTGTTCTAAAGTACTCTACAAAAATCATTCTCCCATACACCCAACCCACAGAGAGTAGAAGAAGGGGTGAAATAGTTATCATTTTGTGAGTTAGTTAACTTGGTTCTAGCCATTGGGGTAATCTATAGCTAGTATAGATATATAAAATAGTTCAAGGTTGCAAAATGAATATATCTAGTTAAAAGAACTGCTCCAACAGTGCAGAAAGTGTCAGAAGCCCTAGGTTGTCCAAAACATACTGTTCATTGAACACTCATGAATAAGTGAATGACAAGAAAGAGTTAAATAATTCACATACTTTGGACAAAACTGATATGTACTATGTCTTTGAAATAATACATTTAAAGATGAAATTTTGAGTATTAAAATAAATGACAATGGATTTAAAGAACTATACTAAAATCTTTTAATTTCATGTAAAAGGCAACTAATATCCCCCGTTCATACAGAATACTCTTGCCAGAAATCATGAACTTATTCTTAGATAACAAAAAAACCAAAAAAACAAAAAGAACAAAAAAAACAAAAAACAACGAGTCCATGTGCATAACTGCTCTTAAAAGCATGGCTTTCTATGACAATAACCTAGAGTTCAAAATTATAAGTCAGATTCATTATGTACAACATAAGCATAATACAAATATAAATATTAACAATAATTAGGTTACAAGTTTTTAAAAGAAGGTTCGTAACCTCAATTACAAATTTGAAAAGTATAAAAGTACAGAAATGTTAAGTTTTATTCTTTTATTTACTTAATGCATGTATTAATTTCAGAACTAATTTGCAGTGAAATTATTTAAAGAAGAACTAAAAGAATATGATGGTATAGACATTCTTTCATGCATATTAACTTTTCACTCAACTTAGAAGAAATGTAACAACAACAAAAATATAGACTTGGGCCGGGTGTGGTGGCACATGCCTTTAATCCCAGTACTCGAGAGGCAGAGGCAGGCAGATTTCTGAGTTCGAGGCCAGCCTGGTCTACAAAGTGAGTTCCAGGACAGCCGGTATCAGAAGAGGTAACAATCTCCCATGTACATAATTCAGTATAATTGATATTGTAAAAACGGTCATCATTCGAAAAGTAATTTACATCTTCAATACAATCACAACCAAAATCTCAAAGTAAGTTTTCAGAGATAATTCAAAGTTAATAATTTGAAAAAAAAAAAAAAAAACACATGGAAACATAAATAAATAAATAAATACTTTACAATAAAACCAAGCTGGATAAATCAACTGCCTTGAAATGTATTTATACTGTACCACTATAGCAATAAAGCCAGCTTGGTACTTTATATAAATAGACACATTGAGCAGTGGAATTAAACAGAGGGCCCACATTACTATGGCCTGATTTCTCGAGAAAAGGCTACATCTTCAAAGGTTACATAGATGGAAAATGACACTGATCCTTCTCCTTCTTCACCCTCTATAGAAACTCAAATCAAAATGGACCTCATCAAATTACCTCAACAGGGAACTCAACACAAGCTTTGATACTCTGCATAGAATAGAGGAGAAAGTAGGGAGTGCCCTTTAACTTACAAACAAAAGAAAGGAGTTTCTGAACATCACCTCTATGTAGCAGAGGCAACCCAAGGTCAAAAATTGAGAAATGGCACCTTTCAGCACTGAAAATATTTTCTGTAACAAAGGATACTGGCATGAATCGATAAAGTAGCTTATATACTCTGAAAACATCTTTGCCAAATATACATTTGATGGATTGTTGGTGTATAAGCAATTTTTTAAAAAGCCTAAAGATCAAGAAAACAAAAATCCCAGTTGGTTCACTGAATAAAACAGAGTTCAAAAGGAGAAATAAAAACGGTTTCAATAAAAGATTATTAAGTTTTAAAGTATTCAACATCCATAGCCATTAGGGAAATACAAACCACAACTGCTTTGGGATTACCCAAGCCAGAACTCCAAAATGAATAAGAATTAAAATGGTGGTGTGGATTTTGGAGAAATAGAAAACTTACTCAAATGTAGTGTATATGCAAACAGATTTGGTCACTATGCAAATGAGTAGGGAGTATTCTTTAAAACTATTTAATCCATATATAACACACATGGGCATATAAATAAATAATTGTCTACTCTATTACAAAAGATTTGTGCATAGCTATATACATTGGTCTTTCATTCACAGTAACCAAAAAGTGAATATAAACTAGGTACCCATCAACTGATAAAGAGAGAAGATAAATGTGGGTTATTTATACAATAGAGTATTATTTTGCCCTGAAGAAGTGAATTTAGGAATCTTCTAAAAATAGATATATCTGAAAATATTCATCTATGTGAGTTAATTAAAACAACAACAATAAAACCACAACATGTTCTGGCTCCTCTGGGAATGCTAGCACTGAATCTTTATATATGTGTGTTTGAACTGGAGTACCTATAGAGTTTAGGAAACTAGTAAGGTGTGGATTTGAAGGGAGGGGATGTAGAATCCAGGTGGCATAATGGAGGACTTGATATTGACAGAAGAGAAGGGTTTAGGATAGAGTGCCATGGAAGGACAAAATGAAGAAGTGAGTATGAGAGGCAGTAGCTAACACAAGCCAACTTAGGAAATGCTATATGAAACCCCAACACTGTAGAAGCTTCTTAAAGCAGGCATGTTGCATATAAAAATGAGTACAAATAGACTTATTCCAACATATATATATATATATATATATTAGAATTTTATATATGGCATCTGAAAATAACTATGGGGTACTCTATTGTCTTCTTTGAGTTACTGTTATTTTCATAAGTTTCACAAGATGTCTTTAAAAATCACAAGTGCGAAAGGTCAATGACCAAAAAATTTCACTGGAATTACCCTGGTCATATTTACAGACAGGCTAAGATCTTGGGTTTTCTTCAGGTTAGTAATAAATCATACAGACTGACCTAACATGATGCTCACAAATTTTAAAACTCAGAAATATTTTATGTAATATACCATCTCCTGATTTAAAAAAGTAAGAACAAAGTTAACAACACATAAACAGCATAGGGCTGCTTTTAAATGATTATTTTGGTGATGTTTTTCAGGTTTTATTGATACAGAATTCAAGTTTTATTGATACAGAATTCATTTCATTTCAATATGCAAGTGAAAAAAGAATCATTAAAAACAAGAGTTTACCACTCCTCCAGGACTGGCAAGAAAGTCACAGGCATAATCAATCACTTATTATTTGATTTAAGGCCTACTACAAAAGATGAAACTTACATTTGGCTCCATTACTTGGTCAATAACCTGTGGCTAGATAGGTCAAAGCCCCTAAGAGAGAATCTACTACTGCTACTTCTATGTTAAATAGATATAGTACTAAGTCAGCTTCTAATGTCTTATTATTTTACCCAGAGATAGTATATCGTCCAAGTGTTGTCAGAAAGACTCCTTTCTGCAGTACATAGCAGTTAACACAGAGTACCACAACTAGTCTAGACACAGAGAACAAGAGACTGAAGAATGTTCATCTCTAAATGGGACATCTATATCACATCTGTTGTGTTAGAATCATGACTTGCTTCTGGACAGACCACACCAGGCCAGTACAGTTCCACGTAAGAGAGGTTTATTGTAGGGGAAAAGGGTAAAAGATTGCAACAAAGACGAAGGGGCAAAAAGAAAGGGGTGAAGATCAGGAAGGGCCTGCCTTTTATTTGGACTGTGACGCAACCACTCACAGTTAAGGGTGGGAGGTGAGAAAGGTGGATGCTGGGAATGTGGGAATGTATGGTGATTGCCACGGCAACAGATGCAAGAGCTCCTATTGCCTATGAGTGACATCACTGTCATTACTGAATTCGGAGGTGACCTGCAACTGAAAAGCTGGTTCCTGACACCAACATCTTCTGCCTCAAAGCTCAGGGATCATAGTGGAATTGTTAAGAATGTAAGAGCCGAGATGATGGATGACGACAAGGAGACATTTCTTTCCAGACACAATAAGGCAGTTGCACATGTGAACTCACAGTGGTTTAGGTAGCATATAGCCTGTTCAAGCTTAAAGTAAACAAAAATTCCAGCGCAGAGAGAATAACAAATGAAGGCTCACTTCTAACTGGAGAGTTATTGGGAAATTTATAGGTTGCTGTGATTCTGGGTTTATTTTCTTTAAGAATAAGACAACTAAGAATCTCCCATGTTCCAGTGTAAGTGTATGCTGATGCACAAGAGGGTATGGGTAGCATTAGTTGGCCTGGTTAAGTTTAAAATATGAAGGATCAAGTCAGGAGAAGAGGTGGAGGTAGAAATTAAAGGAGGGGAAACAGTAACATTGGGGCGCACTGTGTTGGTGATGTGGAAGTCTAGTGCACAGGAAACTGAGGGTGACCCTCATGGGGAATCCTTGTAACCCAGGATACAGAGTCTGAACTGGCCATCTTTTGTAGCCAGAAAAGTGATGGAGTTGGGATGCATTCCATTGAGATGCTGACCAAAGTAGCACAATAGATATTCCTAAACAGAGGATTGTTCTCCAAACCCTGGCATCAGGGCCCCATTCCCGAGGACAACATCCACACAGGTCAGCCAACATAGTGAGTTTGAGCTGATACCTACATGGAGCCCCCACCTCTCTATTCTAGTCTCTTTGCCTTTGGAAGCATGCTCTGCAATCTATGAAAGGAAGTACCTGGACACCAACACAGACATGAAACTCTCTACAATGTGTCCTGCCATCAAGATGTAATCAGGCAATGGTAATGTAGACCTTGTGGCCAACCAATGTTTGCTTCAACTTGAAACCTACTCCAAGAGAGGGACACCATGCCTTACACTGCCTCGATAGCCAAGGATCAGAAACTGAGGAGCCCTGAGACCTAGGACAAAAACAATCATGACTGAAAAAATTTAAATCAATAAAATAACCCCTAATGATATTCTGCTGTACTTATAGATCGGTGCCATGTCCAGTTGTCAGATACCATTCTCTATCTCTATAAACAATCCTGTCTTGAATAATCAAGATGATGATGATGATGATGATAGTGATGGTGAATTATTTAGGTAATTATGCAAGTTGAGTATTTCAGTATTCAGTTGGTAGCATTGGACTTATTTCAAATAACATATCTTCTAGGTACTGTAAAAAGGAAAATAATTTTCTTCTTTTCGGGGGCTGAATGGTCCTTTTGTATGTATACACCACATTTTCTTCACCCCTTCACCTTTTGGTGGACATTTGAATTGTATTCCTATGCTGAGTATCATAAAGAATGATGCTCATGGGCCTTCAGGAATCTATACATGGTACTCTCTTATTTGATTTGTATATATCTAGAGGACTACAATTGCTATATTTAGCAAATTTATTTTTGAGGACTTTTTTCTGTATTCCATATACCTTATAAAAAATTTAATAACATAATTCACATAATTTACATATAACATAATAACATAATGAACATAATTTAATATTTCCAGGAAATATGTTCTTAAATATGTTCTTAAATACAACAGTTATCGTCCTGTTGCATGCATACCTTCCTTTTACATCTAATGCTAATTTGTTGAGCGATGGTTCTAAACCTCAAGCTTCTCCATTTTTTAAATACTTGTGCTAAAGCCCCAAGGCAGTGTCTTTCCCACCCAACATCTGCAGGTTAGTACTAGAGAGTAACAGCAGTAGTAGGCAAGAAGAATGTAGTAGAAGAATGATCAGATAGCTACAGCAATTGTTCATGGAAAATATTAACCCAAATATTTTGTTTTTGCATCTAAAGAAAGCTAATTTCGAGGGGAAACTCGGTTTGCACTCGGTTTCTCTGATCCTATCATAAGCTTGCATTGAATATGTTTCTATTTTCTTTAAATAGAGAAACTTACATTTTAAGGTAATGCATATGCAGATTATAATTATTGATGCATGAATAATAATTGCTCATTAGGTGATTAATAATTCTACATCAGTTCTCTTCATCACAAAATGAAACTGTTCTCTAGCATACCTCCTCCCTAAGTAAACCTTGTGGTGATTAAGTCTATCAGAAGAGATAAACTCCCTGGGCACTGGCAGCAAAGTTTGAGGTGTTTTCTTAATTTGGAGTACTAATTTAGGAAGAAGAAATGATTTTCACATACATCAGAGTATGTATTTCTATGAATGTTAAATCTTTCTATTGTTTTGTACTATATTCACTCACTACCCTCTGAGGACTATCAGTTAATACATGTTATTTCCTGCTCAGCAAGAGACTCCTGTGAAGTACATATTGGGCCATTGTTATAATTTGGAATTAATTTTAGTAATGGGGTACATATGACACTTAAAAAATTGAAAATAAATGATATCTATGTTCTTCAACCACTCATACTCTGAATGTTGGCTTCTTCAATAATATGTGGTTTTAATTAAAATTTTGTTTTAAACAAAAATTGTCTCAGAAAAGACTAAGTATTCACAAGCAGATTCTGGTTTAGATACCTTGTTGCTTTGGGACAGGGCATGGCTAAGATATTCTCTTTACACTTTCATATACTTGGGGTGCTGTATAGGACCTGTGCCCTGAAGGACATTAACAGGTAATATTGATGGGGAGGACAAGGACTTAGAAATTTAGCCTGCCATGGTATTGAATCATAGATGTATATAGTGCTGTGCCACCACGAAGGGAGGGGGAGCTGAAAAGCCAGAGTCAAACAGCCAGTGCATGCCTCATTTGCACTTCCTCTATTATGTAGGAGGTGACAAGAAAAAGTCATTACCTTAGAAAGGGGACCTGGTCATTATAATTAATAAAATGTAGGAAGGCTTATGATTTCATTTGAGGACCTGGACTACTGTTGGTCCTGTCTGTCAAAACTAAAAACAGAGCAGCAATATATGAGTGACTTCAATCATGTTAGGATGTCAGATCATTCAAGAATGAAAGGCTATTTCACAACAACACCAGGTAGATGAAGAGGAATGGTGCTTGTGGTTAAAGAAACATATGTACTGATTTAATTCGGAGTTTATTCAATGACGCAAAACTAACCTCTGTGATATGTAGTTGTAATGGTTACTCTTGATTTTCAACTTAGGTTTAGAATCCAACACAACCCTTTTAGCATGACTGTGACAGGGTTTCTAGACTAGTTCAACTGAGGTAGGTTGACACACTCCAATGTGGAAGTGACAATCCCATGGGCTGGGGCTCAAGAATAAAAATAAGAAATCAAGGCGAACAACAAAACCAGCACCTATCTTTCTTGGCTTCCTGACTACCTATGAATCTCCAGCTGCCTGAAGAAACTGCCACCATGGCTGCCCCATTTTGATGGTACATTGTCATTCTTGAGACAAAATATTTGACAAAGCAAATTAAAGAAGGGGTGGTTTATTTTGGTTCAGAGGTTGAGTGTGAGATACATCACAGTGGAGCACTTTACTATGATTCAGAGATAAAGTGGTAATGTGAGGTAGACATCGTACTCATAACTATACTCAGGGTAAGGGTGCTATGTTGTCATGCTTTCATCATAGGTACGTGGTACTCTCTCCTGCTGTCCTCACATACAACAGTTCACTCTTAAGTAAACATTTGCCCTCAGAATAATGTGAATGGTGATACAAGAGTAATACCTATTGAAATTACATAGGGGGCCATTTGTTCCTGCTAAGTACTCATTAAGGATGTATAATGAGCATTCAAATAGGTAAGTCATTGTCCACCATAAAAGGAATAGAAGCAGATCTCAGCCATAAGAAAGAAAAGGGTTTGATTTGAAGAAATTTAGTACAGTTATTATAGGTAGATGAAAGAAAATAATGTCTTCTTTTTTGTAATCATTTACTTTTTATTCACTTTATACCACAATTACAGCCCCCCTCCCTATTCTCTTCCCTCTCCTGTTCTTAAGTATCCCCCACCATCATTCCCTTCCATTTCATTAAGAGAAGGGAAAATGCCCCTAGTGTACCACTCCACCCTCAGACATCAATTTCCAGCAAGACTCAGCACATCCTCTCCCACTGAAGCCCAACCAGGCACTCCAGGTAGGGAAAGGGGAGGGATCCAGTCACAGGCAAGAGAGTCAGACACAGCCCCAACTCCAATTGTTACAGGACTCACATGAAGACCAAGCTGCAAATCTGGTACAAAATGCTTGGGCTCCTAAAGCTAGCCCCTGCATGCTCTCTGGTTGGTGTTTCAGAACTTCTAGATTTACATACATTAAAACAGAAAATAAAATATATTTTAATTTCTTCAATTTAAAGGAAAAAGATACACATAAAAACACTTCTGTTGGTCTTAATGTTTCTTTCTTTTTTCAGAAAAAAATTAAAACTTAAGATATACATAAAGCAAAACGAATATTTGAATGTGTAATAGACTTGAAAAGCTAAGCCCACTAACCTGGGAAAATCTGTGAATTTGTTCTTTGGTACATTATCTGATTCTTCCAGTTTTTCTGCTTTAAGGCTTCTGTAATTCATTCCTTCAACCTGTTGAGAATGGCAACATATCACCCAACACCCACTCTGCCACTGTGCGTAAACATTCTGTGTTACTGACCTAATTATCCCACAACTCTTCAATCATACCATGCTCTTTAAACACACACACACACACACACACACACACACACACACACACACACACACACTTTTCCCTCTATTTCAGCAGAAAGGAAGAGAAAAAGAAAGAAAGGAAGAAAGGAAGAAAGAAAAGAAAATATTAAACTTTTGTGAGCTACTAGATTTGAGTTGGAATAGTTTTTACTATTCTCTACTGTTTGGCAAAGCATTCTTATCATGCTAAATTTAAGAAAAAATGTGATCTTCTTCTCTGAATGAGAAGATCTTCTTCTGAATAGGAGCTTAAGTTTTATTTATGCATTTCCATAGTCTTTATGAAGTACATAAAACCAGAATTATTCATCTGAGAACATCAATTTTGTATTATATTATAGTATCCTAATAGCAAATACATTTGTCTCCTTCTTTGTGTGTTTCAAAATGTCTAAAAAGAGGAACCTCTGGAAAAATTGAAGGAGAAAAGAAGAATAAAGTTTTACAAACCAGTAACTGAGTTTTTCAGGAAGAATATCAGAATGAGTATTGTAGAGCTGTTGCCACTTTAAGCATCTAATACTGAATATCTGTTAGAAAACAGGTAGAAGAAAATAGCAATACATCCTAAACCTTATTCTCTGCATTCCACAACCTACAACCTACAAGGGATACTACAAGTAATTTGCAGGTTAGTGCTCTGGAATATCTGAAATCTTTTCTATTAATGGAAAAACTGTTCCATGATGGCCCCACCTATGGATCCATTCCATCTGCAGACATCAAACCCAGACACTATTTCTGATGCCAAGAAGCACTTGCTGACAGGAACCTGGTAAAGCTGTCCCCTGAATGGCTGTCAGATCCTGACAAATTCGGGTGTGGATGCTCCCAGCTAACCATCAGACTGAGCAAGGGGACCTGAATGGAGGAGTTAGGGGAAGGACTGAAGGAGCTGAAGGGGTTTGTAACCCCATAGGAAGATCAACAATATCAACTAACCAGAATCCCCAGAGCTCCCAGGGACAAAACCCACCGACCAAAGAGTAGACATGGAGGGACCCATGACTCCAGCTGCATATGTAGCAGAGGATGACCTTGTGGGTCATCAATGGGAGAGGAGGCCCTTGGTCCTGAGGAGACTCAATGCCCAGTGTAGGGGAATGTTGTAGTGGTGGAACAGGAGTGGGTGGGTGAGTGGGGAAGCACCCTCACAGAAGCAAGAGAGAGGGGAGGACTGGATGGGGTTAAAAGAGGGGAAACTGGGAAGGGAGATAACATTTGAAATGTTAATAAACAAAATAACCAATAAAAAAATTAAAAATAAAAACAAACACCGAGACAAGGTAACAAGCAGCCAGGCTTTAGTAGCTGCTATCTCAGCACTTGCAAGGCTGAAATGGAAGAATCACTGTAAGCCTGATGCCAGCATAGGCTGCACATAGAGTTCTAGATAAGACTAGGAAATACACAAAGGGAAAATCTATTTTGTGGGGTGGGTAAGTGTTGAAAAGAAGTACATTTGAGATCACATCTCAAAGTGTAAACCAAAGACCATCCACATATTCTTTCAATCTTCCTTAAGGTAACGGGTTGGTATAAGGCAAAAATTCAACTAGTCACTTACCTCCAGTCCAATTTTTGTGTTAACAGAATTAGAGAAAATGTTGTGAATCAGATAAACAGTGGTCAAAAGATGCAAATCATAACCCAAAGCAGTTAGCAATTTTCAAGAAGCAAGCTGGAAGATTTTGGAATGAAACAGACAATACCACTATCGTGTTTATCTCAGGCTTTTGACTTTTTTTAAAACCTTTACCTTGGCCTATGTATGATTTTTAAGATTTTTGTTTTGAATTTCACAAAAAGTATTTATAATTACATGATGTTTGACGTCATGAACACATGGCTACTAACCAACTAAAGGTAACTAGGATATGTTCAAAAATTGTCCAAATGATATAACTTAAGCTGCTCATTTCTGAGGCAAAGATGATAATGACTTAAAATTCACTTGAAAATATTGTATGAATTAAAAGTTTCAGTCTCTTTTGTTTTTGCGTCATTATCTCCAAATAATAATGAGTTCAAATGTAAGTTAAATGATAAATTACCTATGCAAGCTCTACATGAAACACTGGTTGACTAGATAGAGTAGTGAGAAATACTAAAAGGCCTGGTGAGAAACCATCTGTATTTCTTTCCTATTCTTTAAAAGCATTTCCTTGCTTTCATTATCACAGTTTTCAATAACAAAAGAACAGAAGCTTTATCACTAGGACATCATGTACATATTCCATGTCCTGATGACATGTTTTTGTCTTACTGAAATATTTGAATGTTGGTTGGAATATTAAAAAGAATTTCATTTTTATCCTTATGTTCTACAAAATGGATTTTTAAAAGGTTTTTAAAAAATCACTTGTATGTCAGTTTAAAACAAGATCACGAAAAACATCAAAATTATATAATATTGAAATGAATACCATTCGTATTCAACCATCAATTAATTTGATTGTGACACTATGTCTTCATTTTTGAGAAGAAATTGAATCATTTCCATGTAGAAGATTGGTATGATTAGAGCAGAAGTGAACATGGACAAGGAAGGATCTCTACAGGAGAAGGCAGTCTTTTGCATCAATGCCCAACAGTGAATTAGAATGACTTCCACCTTTCTGAGGAATTAATGCAGTTTTTCATAGTTTCACACCAGTTTGTACACCCACCATCAATAAATGTTTCCTTTCTGTGTTCCTGCTGTATGAACCAAAATTTGTTCTATAAATATCCTTAGGTAAATGAGATATAATGATAGTTTTAATATACATTTCCTTGATTGCCAAGAATGTTGAACATTTGGGGATGTGTGTTTTATTTCTCGGCCATTCATGTTTTATGTTTGGAGAACTGTCTATGTTGTTCTTCTGCAATTAGTGTTTCATTTGTGTTGTTTCATTTCTTGATGTTTAGTTTCTAAATATGTCATATATTCTAGATAATATTTACCCTCTATCGGGTGTATAATTATTGTGAATCTTTTCCCTTTATCAAACTTGCTGCTTTTTTCAAATAATGGCATTATTTGCAATATGGAAGCTATTCCTCGAGAAGATCAATTAATTAATTGTTGGTCTTAGTTCCTGTGTTATCAGTGTACTGTCTAGAATGGCCTTCCAAGGGTCAATGAGGTCAAGCCTATTGCCCATTTCCTTCCTGTCAGATTCATGGTATCTGGTCCTACATTGAGGTCCTTCATTTATTGGGAGTTGAGCATTGTGCAAAGTAGTAAATTTTAATCAATTCTCATATAGCCACCCATTAAGACCAGTACCATTTGTCAAAGATGTTTATTTTCTTCAATGTACATTTTTGGCTTCTTTTTCAAAAACTATCAGTATGTAGAGTTATGTCTGAGTCTTCAACTGTATTTCATTGGTTATTTTATTTATTTATATTTTGAATGTTTTCCCTCAGCAAGTTTCCCCTCCACAACCCTCCTATACCATCCCTTCTTTTCCCTTCTATGAGGGTGCTTCCCCACCCACCCACCCACTTCTGCCTCTATTCTATGGTATCGAGCTTTGACAGGACCAAGGGCCTCCCTTCCCACTGATGCCAGATAAAACCATCCTCTACTACATACATACCTGGAGCCATGGGTCTCTCCATGAGTACTCTTTGGTTGATGGTTTAGTGCATGGGAGCTCTGGGAGTCTGGTTGGTTGAGAGGGAAGGAAAATAGGGGCAGGATCAGGTGTGGGAGGAGTTAGGAGGGAAGTAAAGAGGGCTAGGAAATTGAACAGAGGTATGTAGCAGTTGAATATGGGGAACTGAGGATCCCAGGTACTAGGGAAGCAAGACATAAGCAGAAATACCCAACAAAGGTGAGATAGAACATGTAAAGACCATATCCCATGGTTAGGCATGGCTCCCACTGAGAGTAACCCACCCACCCGTCTCAAAAATATTAACCCAGAATTGCTCCTATCTAAAGTAAATGCAGGAACAAACTGTGGAGCAGAGACTGAAGGCAAGGCCATCCAGAGACTGCCCCACCTAGGGACCCATCCCATCTGCAGACACCAAGCCCAGACACTAGAGCTGATGTTAGAAGTGCTTGCTAGCAGGAGCCTAGTTTAGCAGTCCCCTGAGAGGCTATACAAATATAGATGCGGATACTCAAAGCCAGGCACCAGGGAAAAACAAACAAACAAATAAACAAACACCTCTTAATTGCATTAATTCTTTGAATTTTTATTTCTATTCTAGTCTTAAGTATATTTCTTCTCATAAACACTAAAATAGTAAGAAAAGTTTGTAGAATCTATGCATTAGACATAAAATTTTCTTTTCTCTGTCTGGATAACTCTTTAAGTTTGGGGCCTCTTTTGAATAAAGAAAAGAAGTCATTCACTTATGGGTACAGTTCATCTATCTGCTAGTAAAGGGAAGAATTTGATATGTTGTTCTTTTCTTAAATCCTAATGTTCTTTGCCTCCACTACAGCATGTGTTTTATTTTTTGTCTTTTCAATGATGTGATCAGCTCATGCATGTAGTTAAATGGTATATAAACAACAATCAATTCAAATTAAGTCATTCCATATTTAGAAGTGAAGCTAACTAAGCTGTCTCATATCTCATAATTGTATAATTCACTGTAATTGCATAATGCTCACATGGTGCTAAAGTAATTGATAAGCTGACATTAAAGCAAAATGACTTAAGCCCATCTTAATTTAAGATGCAATGATCATATTACTAATAATAAGATTACTCCTAAATTTTGGAACTGCATCCTGTAGGAAATTTGTCATTATTCTTTGATTCAATGTTGAGAGCACTTAGAGGAAACCCTGGGAGAAAATACATTAACAAAACATCTATTTATTTGTTACATATTTTAGAGCTTACTGATTAAAACTTCTTTAAATCTAGTCTGCAAAAAATACCAATTTATTTGTTCATAAATACTAGCAATCTCTTTTATAATTATCCTTGTCTACAGTGATTTACTCAGTAATAAAATAAGCCAGATTCAGTGTCTTTGATCACTTCTCAGGGAAGGGAAATCAGGCATCTACATAAACTAATGACTAAATTTGAAAAGAAAAAATCTGATTACTTCAACTTGTACATATTATAAGTCAGAACACTTAATGTAATCATGAGCCTAAGATTTCAAGGCAACTCACTCTCTCTCATAACAAATTAGACTAGATCTGTTAATGAAAAAGATTTGGTAGCTACTGAGTTTCAATAGCAAACAATTGGGGCAATGGAATAAAACTTGATCACAAATGTCAAACAGGATGGCACATACTTGTCATTCTTATGATACAGGACAGATAGATTTAGAGTTCCAGGTGAGCTTGAGCAACACAATGAGACTCCATGTCAACCAACCAAACAAGAACACATTTTCCACCACAAGACCTGTATCTGAAAATTATAAGTCAGATAACATCATTGAGAAAGAAGTTGCAGTAAATAGGGTTCCAGTTCGGTGAGGGAAATTAGTGATCAGCTTAAACTGGAGCACACTCCCATGGAAAGCAGCCAGTCTGGTGAACGTTCATTAGCAGAAAGACCTATGAAGACTTTCAGATATTTCCCTTGTTCCACATTCTATCCAATCCTACTAACATAGATTCTGATTTTTAATCACAATAAATAATGAAATATTAAAATATTAAAAGTAATTACATTGATGAAGTATACGCTTGCTTAATTTTTTATAAACTTAGTTATATGTAAACTCTTTTAATCATAGATTGCCTTTATGGCCTTCAAAATTTGTGCTTTCCCTAGCAGTGCTGGCCCCATCACTTGTAGGCCATACAGTGGAATGGATGAATGACAGATACCTTTTCTCCCTCCTCTCCCCTCTTCCTTGGGTCATGAGATCAGGAGAGCTGCCCGTGGCTTTCACCAGCCGCAGTATCAGGAGAATGGGCCCTGTACCTCACCTAGGTG
The DNA here is from genome assembly GCF_900095145.1 of Mus pahari. NCBI lineage: Eukaryota > Metazoa > Chordata > Mammalia > Rodentia > Muridae > Mus > Mus pahari. The sequence goes on along the minus strand of NC_034602.1, from coordinate 74,243,411 downwards.
GCACAGTACAGCAGACACTGGTAGCAGGCTCTCTTGTGAGCCATCCTCAAGGACCTGAGCATGGGAGAGATGTCCCTGCAAATTGTCTGATATGTGATGGTGTGGGCAAGGGAGAATGGCTCTCCTCCCCTGCCCTTTCATTGCCTCTTGCCGCCTCTGGCAGGTGGTGAGCTGGCCTCAAGGTCATGAGAGCAAGAGAGAAGTCCCTATCTGTCTGCAGCACACTGGAGACCTGACCCTGCTCCTCATCTGAGCAGCATAATAGAGCTACCTCTGCTGGTGTGGGCATTGCTGAGCCAACCCGAAGGGTATGAGATCAAGAGTGGTTATGCCTCTTGCCAGCTGTGGAATCAAGTAACTGTTCAGTACAGCACTGCAGAGGTCATACTAGTGGTGTGGGTATGGGAGAGCTGGAAGGCTGACCAGCTCATCCACCACCCAGGACTCTGGGTTGCTTCACCACCCCAATTGCCAGCCCATCTATGAAAGGCGGGAGCACATGAAGGCCCCAGGCCTATAGATCTAAAGCTGCAGGATCTCCATGACATAGAGTTAACAGAGTATCTGAGAGAAGTCTACTGATAGGGTAGCTGAGGCCAGAGGCCATGAACTAAAACAGTGACTCATGGCAATGACCGCTGGCAAATAAAGTTTAAGTATGCACAAAAGTGTATGTACTGTGGGACTCATTGTGACACACTACAGCTTCACAAGAAGGTTTTTTAGTGGGGCAGGGAGTGGCAGGGGAAAGTTTACAAGGGCAGAGGGCAAGTAAAAAGGGGTGGGGAAATGAGTGTGATTGGGTACATGAAGTGAAATTCACGAAGAATCAATGTTAAATAAAATATTGTTTTCCTGCATATTATCTTCCTTCCTTCTTTATCCTTTTTCTCTTTATTTTTTGTTCATTTGTTTGTTCTCTTCTATTGGAAACAGATTCTTTTCTCATATACTATATCCTATTTGTTAACTATTTCTAAATACCCTCACATGTTTCTTAAATAAATTTGAGTAGTTTTCTAAGTGTTAGAACAATAATAAGCTTTTTAACTCTATACTTCTAAAAGATAGCTTAATCATATTTTTAAAGTATAATGCCCACAGTAAGGATAATGCTTTTAAATTATGTATGCCATTAACTTCCTATTGAAAGGAAATATTTTCTCTAACCTTTCTTTGTAAATTTCTACAAGCTACATTCCACCAACTTAATTCCATCAGCTTTATTCTCATCTACAATCATCTTTCATAGTTTCTATGTGTTGGTAGTTAGATCTAAAATTTTGTTTGGAAAAATAGGTTTATTTGGTTAAAAGAATATGAGTTATTACACATTCCCATCTATATGTGTATTCTGTTTCTATTTACTTCTTTGGTAATGAGACAATTAGAAACATGTCAACTTGAATTTCACCAAAAAGAAAAAAATGACTTTTCCTGGATTCTCATTTATGTTATTTTGCCTTATAATACATAAAATAAAACTTTTTTTTTTAGATTATATCACCCAAAATAACTAATAATAGTATTTAAAAACTGATTTCTATGAACATAGTATCTATAGAAGTTTTTCTCTTTTCTAGACCTGTGACTTGAAAATCGGCAAAGTACAAATTTAATACCTTTGAGAAAAAAAATAACAGATGAAAATATAGAAGGTGTCTACTGCTGAAATATTCTATGATATACTTAAAAGCTTTTTCTTAGGTCACATAACTTTCATTATTTCAGGCATTAAGTAACAAACCAAAAGTATGGTTTTATAATAAAAGTCAAAAGGTATAAGCTTTTGTATATGCTTTTAAGTAAAATAGAATTATAACACTACGGTCTTTATAAAATTCTTATGAAACTCTTTCCTAAGACCCCTGTTTTTATCATTATTTTCATAATTTCTTTTATTATTATTATTACTATTATTATTATTGTTGTTGTTGTTGTTATTATTATTATATGAACTTAGAGACTTACAGGCGCAAACTTATGTACAAATATATAAATAAAACCTGTTGAGTGTACTTTTGCTGTTTCTATTTATATGGTATTAGGGTTGAACACTTTATATTTGATAACCAGCTATGGAGCAAACCTCTGAGAAAGGCTAATTTTTCCTATGAGTCTTTTATTAGTTGTAAAGATAACTGATCATCATGCAACTTCTTCTTGATAGAATTATTGAATCAGAAGGTTATTACCTCCACCCGCTAACTTTGCGCTTGTCCTGAAAGCTTGTAGCCTCTGTACAATCTAATCCAGGCTAGAATATTCAACCTGTGAGACTTACTGCTGAGTAAATAAACCCTTGCTTAATATTTCTGATCTCTAGCTGGCTGTTTCAACTCAACAGTTTGATTCAAACTCATATCCAAGCTGACTGATTCAAAATGGAGTTTCTTTTCTTCTCATTGAATTGCTGTTTGGTCGCAAACTGACCTGGCAAATTCTCTGGAGTTTACTTTCTTGAGTTGTTTGTATATATGGAATATTAGTCCTCTATTTGTGTTATGCTTCAGTGTGATATTACATATGGTGGTTTATGGTCTAAAATTTTCTGATGACCTTGACTTATACGGTGAAAATGAATTACAATTTCAAATTTTTCATTTTCTGAATATGTGTGGAATACTATCAGAACATCTGCAAATAGTGATATTTTGGCTTATGTTCTAAGGTCAAGAATCTACAAATGGGACCTCATAAAATAGCAAAGCTTCTGTAAGGCAAAGGACATTGTCCATAGCACAAAACAACAACCAACAGATTGGAAAAAGATCATTACCAATCCTATATACAATAGAAGACTAATATAAAATATATACAAAGAACTCAAGAAGTTAGACTCCAGAGAACCAAATAACTGTATTTAAAAATGGAGAACAGAGCTCAGAATTCTCAACTGAGGAAACTCAATTGGTTGAGAAGCAACTAAAGAAATGTTCAACATCCTTAGTCATCAGGGAAATGAAAATCAAAACAACCCTGAGATTCCACCTCACACCAGTCAGAATGGCTAAGTTCAAAAACTCAGGTGACAGTAGGTTCTGGCAAGGATGTGGAGAAAGAGGAACACTCCTCCATTGCTGGTGGGATGGCAAACTGGTACCATCACTCAGGAAATCAGTATGGTGGTTCCTCAGAATATTGGGCATAATACTAACTGAGGACCCAGCTATAACACTCCTGGGAATATACCCAGAAGATGCTCCAACATGTATTAAGGACGCATGCTCCACTATGTTCATAGCAGCCATATGTATAATAGCCAGATGCTGGTGAAAGACCCCCGAAGGGAGCCCCCCACTCAAGTCTCGGGAAGGACGCGCACCCAGCAGGACGCAGAGACCGACTTGCTGTAATCACACGAGGAAGCTTTATTGTATTGCGAGATGAAGCGAGAGCTCAGGCCAGCATGCTGGGGTCGAGACTCATACACCACACAGGGAGTAGAGGAGTTTC
>NC_034602.1:74199445-74239944 GCF_900095145.1 Mus pahari | reverse complement strand
GGGAGGGTGAAAAGTTCATGTTCTCACAGACCCCACTTCTTCTTTTGGGTATCTTAGGCAGCTTATTATTATTTTTAACCCTACACTGGAAGCAACCCAGATATCCCTCAACAGAAGAATGGATACAGAAAATGTGGTACATTTACACTACTCAGCAATTAAAATCTATGACTTCATGAAATTCACAGGCAAATGGATGGAACCTGAGAATATCATTCTGAGTGAGGTGATTCAGTCACCAAGGAACAACATGGTAATAACTCACTGATAAGTTGATATTTTCCCAAAGTTCTGAATACCAAAGATTCAATTCACAGACCATATGAAACCTAAGAATCAGGAAGACCAAAATATGGATGCTTCAATGCTTTTTAGAAGGGTGAACAAAATAATAACAGGAGGAAATATGGAGACAAAATGTCGAGCAGAGACTGAAGGAAAGGTCATCCAGAGAATGGCTCACCTGAGGAACCTTCCTATATACAACCAGCATACCTGGACATTATTGAGGATTCTGGGAAGTACTTAATTGTCGCAGACCCCCGAACTCTGACCAGCAGAGACAGGGAAGAACGACACAAATGCCAAGCAGGTTCCAAACAGATTTGTCTTTATCTCCCCCAACAGCTTTTAATCTTTTCCCTCTCACAAGCAGCTTTTTTTTAACCCTCTCCCTGTTCCCACTAAACCCCAACTCCACTCTGCAACTCCTTCTTCAACTCTCTCTCACCTGAACTGTTTACAGCCTTCTCCCCCCTCCCTCTGAGGCACATCCTGTTTTTCCCAGACCCCACCCCCTCACCAGCTCCTTCCCAGCCCGGGGTGCATCCTGTTTTCAGTCCTCTGACCTGATCCCTTCCCCCTCTCATGGATCTGGTCAGAGTTCAGCCAGGGAGGCCAGTGATAGTCCGGTAACTCAGCAGGCAGGCAATCCACACAGGCTCAGCAGCTCAGGTTCTTGTAAACAGGGACCACGGGGCTTGGCACACCCACTCCCTACACTTGATGATATGGCTGTCTTCTGAGAAATACAGAGGAGGGATCTTACAGCCAACCATTGGACTGAGATAGAGGCGATGAAGAAGGAACTGAAGAAGCTGAAAGGGTTTGCAGCTCCATGGAAGGAGCAACATTGTCAATAAGCCTGACACCCCGGAGCCCCCAGGAACTGGATCACCAACCAAAGAATACACATGGAGTGACCTGTGGCGCTGGCCATACATGTGGCAGAAGATGGGCTTGTTGGACATCAGTGGGAGGAGAGACACTTGGGCCTGAGGGTGTTCAGTGCCCCAGTGTTGGGGAATGCCAGGGCGGAAGGATGGGAGTGGGTAGGCTGGGTAGTACCCTCATAGAGGCTGGGGTGGGGATATTGGATAGGGGGTTTCCTAAGGGGAGACCTGGAAAGGGGAAAATATTTAAAATATAAATAAAAAAACACAAGAAAAAAATAAAAAGAAGTGATTTCTTGCCAGAGTAGCCATGTTGCTGGGTTAAAGTTTCTCTACAAGGAGTTCTCTCTTGTTCTTTTTATAGGGTCGGGATACTATTATATTCTCTCTCTGAATTAACATGTCTATTGATATTGGTTTTTTTCTGTTTTGTTTTTTTTAAAGACTTTTTCACAGCAAACTTCTGGTATTTGACTTTTACAATCTTTCCACCTTTTCTTCAACAGTGTTCCTTGAGCTATAGTAGATTCATAAGCTATAGAATAGATATTTCTTTAGTGTCAGGACGTTTCAGAATCTGTTGACCACTGCATTGTGTCTAGTTGTGCTTTAAATGATAGTCTTCATTTGCTGTAAATACAAGTTTCCTATATCACAGTCATTTGTTACACTTATCTGTGGGTACAAGATAAATTTTAGAATGTAATGATGAATTCTGCTGGTCTAGCAAATTAGCAGCAGCAGATTCTTTTCCAAGGTCCACGACCTCACTAGACTTATGCAATAGGCTAGGTTTCCAATATTAGGCATGCTTTTCCTCCTGTCACAAATTAGAAATCTCTACCAAGAATAATGAAACTTCCTTTAGAAGGTTAGTCAGCTAGTATATGTGAGTCCCAAAACAGTATCAACTAATATTGGAGTTCATAGTTACCTCTCAGAGGTTGACAAAACATACTTAAGACTCAGGATTTGGATACCTCAGGACCTGAAATCCTCTGTCCTGTGGTCTTATACACCAAGCTGCCAGAGGTAACTTCAACATATTAGGTAATATTGAACTATGCTTCTTATTGTTCCATATCCTCACATATTATTTTATAGCATGGAATAATGGAATACAATTTTTGCTATAGTTCAATATAGAAATAGAAAGGGAAATTTTAGACTATGTCTGTAGAGACATGGAAATGCCTGAAATGCCATGTGTATTATGCTGTATAACTAGGAAGAATGCTGTCTAAATCACATAATATTTCCTCTCTCCAGAAGTTTTTGTATTATGGAAGGATCACCCAAGAATACAAGAATCAGTAATATATGGATCATATATCACTCTAGAAGTGGCGTGGTGTTTGTTTAACTATCAATTATGGAAATCAGTAAAAATACTAACTTTAAAATGTATCTACACACATTATAGCACTAAATTATTTTTCCAAACAACTAAATTATCCCATATGATGACATTCCCTGAAATTATTCTATATGAATGAAAAAGTTACATTACTAACAGTCATGAAATCATGAGTACTACAGAGGATTGAACTTGTTTCTTCATGTTAATGTTGGTAGTATATTCCTATGGGTGTAGGAATTGTTTTCTATGCAGGGACACTGTTCTGGCTGGTTTAGAGACTTTAAGATACATAGAGTGTCAATACACTCAACATTTATGTTTTATTTAACTAAAAACTAACTCTTGGTATGAAGTTTGTTCATACAACTGTGAAAGGAAGCTTACACATTTTTTTTTCCTGAGGCCTATATCACTAAATAACATTGTCATCTCCCCAAAACTAGATGTTATTTTAGTATAAATTGTCAGTTTTTAAATAATCTCTCAGCTGTCAAATTTGAACCACATACATTTGAAATTATTTTTTTCAAAATGTTGAAGAACCTGATTGGATTATATAAGGATATCTAACACCAAAATTAACTGAACTATAGCTTATAAGTGTAGTTTAAATACAGCTTTTAAGATTCCTGGTTAATGATATCTGAAAATCTGATATATATTGAGAGCTATTGTTTTAACAATATATTTTAAATTAAAGTTTAAATAATAAGCATTTGTCTCAGAGATATGCGAATTAACCATGAATACTGTTTAAATAGTTATGAGCTTCGGAATCCTCCAGGAATCAGAACTGAATGGTGGAAAGAAAGTCTCTAGTCACTCTGACCTTATGCAAATCATTTCAAGAGAATGCATGAAAAGTAGGGAGAGAATATTCTAAATGGAGTGCTTAATTCCTTTTAAATCTCATGAAGTGCAACTTCTTTTTAAAAAATATTTAATTGGATATTTCCTTTATTTACATTTCACAGGTTTTCTACTTTCTAAGTCTTGCCTCCAGAAACCTCTATCCCATCCTCCCTCCCCCTCCCTCTACTAGGGTACTCTGCCACCCCCCCCCACCCACCCACCCACTCCTGCCTTCCTGCCCTAACATTCCCCTACACTGGGGCATCGAACCCTCTCAGGCCCAAGGACTGCTACTCATACTGATGTCCAGCAAGGCCATCAGTGGACATCTTCTGCCATATATGTGACCTGAGCTATGGGCTCCTCCATGTGTACACTTTAGTTGGTAGTCCAATCACCAGGAGCTCCAGGGGTCTGGCAAGTTAATACTGTTGCTTCCACCATGGAGCTGCAAACCCCCTCAACTTCTTCAGTCCGTTCTCCAACTCTTCCATCAGGGACCCAGTGCTCAGTACAATGGTTGGCTTCGAGCATCCACCTAGGTATTTGTCAGGCTCTGGCAGAGACTCAGGACAGAGCCACATCAGGCTCCCATCAGCAAGACCTTCCCTGCATACACAATAGCAGGGAAGACTATAGTATAGAGAACTTGTAGATGGGATGGATCTCCAGGTAGGGCAGTCTCTGGATACCCTTTCCTTCGGTCTTTGCTCCACACTTTACCTTCATATTTCCTCCTGTGAGTATTTTTGTTCCCCCTACTAAGAAGTACTGAAACATCCACACTTTCATCTTCCTAATTCTGGAGCTTCAAATGGTCTATGAATTGTATTTTGGATATTCCAAACTTTTGGGCTAATATCCATTTATAAGTGAGTACATACTATGAGTGTTCGTTTGTGACTGGGTGACCTTACTCAAAATGTTACTTCCAAGTTTTATCCATTTGCCTGCAAATTTCATGAAGTCATTGTTTTTAATAGCTGAGTAGTCCATTGTGTAAATGTACCACATTTTCTGAATCTATATCTCTGTTGAAGGATATCTGGATTGTTTCCAGGTTCTGGTTATTATAAATAAGGCTGTTATGAACAGACTAGAATATGTGTCCTTATTACATGTATTTTTCTTTCTGTCTGTCTTTCTTTCTTTCTTTCTTTTTTTTTTTTTTTTTTTTTTTTTTTTTTTTTTTTTTGTGTGTGTGGTTTTTCGAGACAGGGTTTCTCTGTATAGCCCTGGCTGTCTTGGAACTCATCTTGTAGACCAGGCTGGCCTTGAACTCAGAAATCAGCCTGCCTCTGCCTCCCGAGTGCTGGGATTAAAGGCATGTGCCACTGCACTTATTGCATGTTGGAGCATCTTCTGGGTATATACCCAGGAGTGTTATAGCTGCATACTCATTATTATGCCCAATTTTCTGAGGAACCGAAAGACTGATTTCCAGAGTATTTGTGCCAGCTTGCCATCCCACCATCAATGGAGGAGTGTTCTTCTTTCTCCACATTCTCACCACCATCTGCTGTCACCTGAGTTTTTGATCTTAGTCATTCTGACTGGTGTGAGGTGGAATCTCAGGGTTGTTCTGAATTGCATTTCCCTGATGACTAAGGATGTTGAACAATTTTTTAGGTGCCATTCCATATTCCTCAGTTGAGAATTTTGTGTTTAGCTCTACTACCCATTTTTTAATACAGTTATTTGATTCTCTGTAGTCTAACTTCTTAAGTTCTTTGTATATATTGTATATTACCCCTCTATTGGATATAGGGTTGGTAACGATCTGTTTACCAATCTGTTGGTTGCTGTTTTGTCCTATTGACAGTCTCCTTTGCCTTACAGAAGCTTTGCAATTTTGAGGTCCCATTTGTCTATTCTTGTTTTTAGAGCATAAGCTATTGGTGCTCTGTTCAGGAAAACTTCCCCTGTACCCATGTGTTTGAGGCTCTTTAGTTTTATCTCTTCTATTATTTTCAGTGTTGCTGGTTTGTGTGGAGATCCTTGATCCACTTGGACTTGAGCTTTGCACAAGGAGATACAAATGCATCAATTTGCATTCTTCTACATGCAAACACCCTGTTGAACCCGTACCATTTGCTGAAAATGCTTTTTTCCACTGAATAGTTCTAGCTTCTTTGTCAAAAAGATCAAGAGACTGTAGGTTTGTGGGTTCATTTCTGCATCTTCAATTCTATTCCATTGATCTACCTGCCTGTCACTGTACAGTACCATGCAGTTGTTTTTTGTTTGTTTGTTTTGTTTTGTTTTGTTTTATCACAATTGTCCTGTAGGACAGCTTGAGGTCAAGGATGGGTGATTCGCCAAAAGTTCTTTTATTGTTAAGCAGTTTTCACTGTTCTGACTATTTTGTTATTTTAAATGAATTTAAGAATTTCTTAGCTGGGCTGTGGTGGCGCACGCCTTTAATCCCAGCACTTGAGAGGCAGAGACAGGCAGATTTCTAAGTTCTAGGCTAGCCTGATCTACAAAGTGGGTTCCAGGACAGCCAGGACTATACAGAGAAACCCTGTCTCAAAAAAACAAAACAAAACAAAACAAAACAAACAAACAAACAAACAAACAAAACAAAAGAATTTCTTTTTCTAACTCTGTGAAGAATTGAGTTGGAATTTTGATGGTGATTGCATTGAGTCTGTAGATTGCTTTAGGAAAGATGGCCATCTTTACTATATTAGTCCTGCCAATCCATGAGCATGAGAGATCTTTCCGTTTTCTGAGGTCTTCTTCGATTTCTTTCTTCAGAGACTTGCCATACAGCCTTTTCACTTGTTTGATTGGAGTCACACCAACGTATTTTATATTGTTTATAACTATTGTGAAAGGTGTTGTTTCCCTAATATCTTTCTCAGACTGTTTATCCTTGGAGTAGAGGAAGGTTTATTTGATTTATTTGAGTTAATTTTATTTCCAACCACTTTGTTGAAGTTGTTTATCCAGTTTAAGAGTTCTTTGGCAAAATTTTTGGGGTCACTTACTTATACTATCATATCTGCAAATGTGATATTTTTACTTCTTCCTTTCAAATTTGTATCACTTTGACCTTCTTTTTTTGTCTAATTGCTCTAGCTAGACCTTTAGGTACTATATCTAATAGATATGGAGTGAGTAGGCAGCCTCATCTAGTCCTTGATTTTAGTGGAATTCCTTCAAGTTTCTCTCCATTTAGTTTGACGTTGGCTTCTTGTTTTACTGTATATCGCTTTTACTATGTTTAGATATGAGCCTTGAATTCCCGATAATTGCAAGAGTTTTAATATTAAGAGATGTTGAATTTTGTCAAATGCTTTTTCACCATCATGCATTGAAATGATAATGTGCTTTTTCTTTGACTTTGTTTATGTTGAGGATTATGATAATGAATTTCCATATATTGAACCATCCCTTTATCCCTGGAATGAAGTCTAATTGATTGTGGTGAATGATCATTTTGATGTGCTCTTGGACTTGATTTGCGAGAATTTTATTGAGTTTTTTTTTTGTATCTCATCGATGTTCATAAGGGAAACTGGTCTGAAGATCTCTTTCTTTATTGGGTCTTTGTGTGGCTTAGATATAAGCATAATTGTGGTTTAATAAAAGAAATGGGTAGTGTTCCTTCTGTTACTATTTTGTGGAATAGTTTGAAGAGTACTGATATTAAGTCTTCTTTGAAGGTCTGATAGAAATCTGCACTAAACAGATCTGGTCCTAGGCTTTTTTGTTGCTGATGTTTGGGAGACTTTTAATGACTGCTTCTATTTCTTTAGAGGTTATAGAACTGTTTCAATGGTCTATCTGATCCTGATTTAACTTTGGTACCTGGTATATTTCTAGAAAATTGTCCATTTCTTCCAGATTTTCAAGTTTTGTTGAGTATAGGCTTTTGTAGTAGGACCTGATGATTTTTTAAAATGTCCTCAGTTTCTGTTGTTATATCTCTTTTTTTATTTCTGATTTTGTTTATTTGGATACAGTTTCTGTGCCCTCTGGTTAGTCTAGCTAAAGGTTTATATATCTTGTTGATTTTCTGAAAGAACTAGCTCCTGGTTTTGTTGATTCTTTGTATAGTTCTTTTTGTTTCTACTTGGTTGATTTCAGCCCTGAGTTTGATTATTTCCTGCTGTCTCCTCCATCTTAGATAAATTTGCATCCTTTTGTTCTAGAGCTTTCAGGTGTGCTGCTAAGCTGCTAGTGTATTCTCTCTCAAGTTTCTTTTTGGAGGCACTTATAGTTATGAGTTTTACTCTTAGCACTGCTTTCATCTGATAATGTGTCCAATAATTTTGGGTATGTTGTGCCTTCATTTTAATTAAATTCTAAAAATGTCTTTAATTTCTTTCTCTATTTCTTATTTTACCAAGTTATCATTAAGGAGGGTGTTGTTCAGCTTGCATATATATGTGGACTTTCTGTTGTTTTTGTTGTTAAGACCAGCCTTAGTCCATGTTCATCTGACAGGATGCATGGGATTATTTCAATATTCTTGTATCTGTTAAGGCCTTTTTTGTGACCAGGTCAGTGATGGAGAAGGCAAAATGAAGTGCGGAGAAGAAGGTACATTCTTTTGTTTTTGGATGAAATGTTCTATAGGTATCATTAAATCCATTTGATCCATAACTTCTGTTAGTTTTATTGAGTCTCTGTTCAGTTTCTGTTTTCATGATCTGTCCATTGATGACAGTGGGGTGTTAAAGTCTCCCACTCTTATTGTGTGCAGTGCAATGTGTGCTTTCAGCTTCAATAAAGTTTCTTTTATGAATGTGGGTGCGGTGCCCTTGCATTTTGAACATAGATGTTCCTCATTGTGAGTTCTTGGTAGATTTTCCTTTGATGAGTATGAAGTGTCCTTCCTCATATTTTTGATAACTTTTGGTTGAAAGTTGATTTATTTGATATTAGAATGGCTACTCAAGCTTGTTTCTTCAGACCATGTGTTTGAAAAAATATTTTCCAGCCCTTTACTCTAATGTAGTATTTGTCTTTGACACTGAGGTGCATTTCCTGTATGTCTCAAAATGCTGGGTCCTGTTTATGTATTCAGTCTGTTAACCTATGTGTTTTTATTGGAGAATAGAGTCCATTATTGTTAAGAGATATTAAGGAATAGTGATTGTTGCTTCCTGTTATTTTTGTTGTTAGAGTTGAAATTATGTTTATGTTTCAATCTTCTTTTGGGTTTGTTGAAAGAATATTACTTTCTTGCTTTTTCTAGGTTGTAGTTCCCCTCCTTTGGTTGGAGTTTTCCATCTATTATCCTTTAAAGGGCTGGATTTGTGGAAAGATTATGTAAATTTGGTTTTGTCCTGGAATATCTTGGTTTCTCCATCTTCGGTACTTGAGAGCTTTGCTGTGCACAGTACCGTGGGCTAGCATTTGTGTTCTCTTATGGTCTGTATGACATCTGCCCAGGATCTTCTGGCTTATAGTGTCGGGTGTGAAGTCTGGGGTAATTCTGATAGGTCTGATTTTGTATGTTCCTTGACCTTTTTACCTTACTGCTTTTAATATTCTCTCTTTGTTTTGTACATTTGTTGTTTTGATTATTAGGTAACAGGAGGAATTTCTTTTCTTGTCCAGTCTATTTGGAGTTTTGTAGCCTTCTTGTATGTTTATGGGCATCTCTTTCTTTAGGTGGGGTAAATTTTCTTCTATACTTTTGTTGAAGATATTTACTGGCCCTTTAAGTTGGGAATCTTTGCTCTCTTCTATACCTATTATCCTTAGGTTTGGTCTTCTCATTGTGTCCTGGATTTCCTGGATGTTTTGGGTTAGGAGCTTTTTTCATTTTGCATTTTCTTGGACTGTTGTGTCAATGTTTTCTACAGTATCTTCTGCACCTGAGATTCTCTTTTCTATCTCTTATGTTCTGTTGATGATGCTTGTGTCTATGACACCTAATCTATTTCCTTGGATTTCTATTTCCAGGATTGTCTCCCTTTGTGATTTATTTATTGTTTCTATTTCCATTTTTAGATCCGGGATGGTTTTGTTCAATTCCTTCATGTATTTGGTTGTGTTTTCCTGTGGCTCTTTAAGGGATTTTTGTGTTTCCTCCTTAAGAGCTTCTAGCTGCTTACCTGTGTTCTCCAGTGTTTCTTTAAGGGACTTATTTATGTCTTTTTTAAAGTCCCTTCTCTTCATCTTGAGATGTGATTTTAAATCAGAGTCTTGCTTTTTTGTTTTGTTGGGGTATCAAGGACTCATTGTGATGGAAGAACTGGGTTCTGATTATCCCAAGTAGCTTTGATTTCTGTTGCTTATGTACTTGCCCATGCCTCTCATCATCTTGATATCTCTGGTGTTAGCTGTTCTTCCTGTTTTTGACTGCAGTTTGTCTCTCCTGCAAGCTGAGCCTGTTTGTCAGTACTCCTGTTAGACCAGTTCTCTCTATGAGGAAGTTGGGTATGGAGAGCTGTGGCACAGGGTGAGCTCAGGGGAGCAGATGGAAACTATAAGGATCCTGTCCCAGGTTGTTCCTTGGTTCCTGTGTCCTGATGACTGGGCTGGTCTCTCTTGGGCCAGGAATTTGAGCAGATGTGTTGGTCTTACATGTGCCCACAGGTGTGTAGGCACTCCTGGGAGTCCATCTCTCTCCTGGTGGTATTTGGGTATGGAGAGGTGTGACAGAGGATCAGCTTTGTATGCTGTGGCACAGGGTCTATAGTACAACTTCTTTTTGATTACCTGTAATTATATTATTTTTATCACTTTGCATCCATGAGTAGTACTAATATGAAATTCATAATTTTTTTCTCAAATTGTCAGAAAATAAATATACCTATATTTCACTACAAATTACATTCTATAACCTTCCCTAAATTTCTCTCTACCTGATTTTATTCTAAACTGACATGTATAATAATCAAAGCAAAGTAATCCCACCATCATTTTCGTGTGACACTATGACATAAGCATTGTCTTAGTCAGGGTTTCTATTCCTGCACAAACATCATGACCAAGAAGCAAGTTGGGGAGGAAAGGGTTTATTTGGCTTACATTTCCATACTGATTTTGATCACCAAAGGATNCAGGACTNGAACTCAAGCAGGTCAGNAAGCAGGAGCTGATGCAGANGCCATGGAGGGATGTTCTTTACTGNNTTGCNTCCCCTGGCTTGCTCAGCCTGCTCTCTTATAGAATCCAAGACTACCAGCCCAGAGATGGTCCCACCCACAAGGGGCCTCTCCTCCTTGATCACTAATTGAGGAAATGCCCCACAGCTGGATCTCATGGGGGCATTTCCCCAACTAAAGCTCCTTTCTCTGTGATAACTCCAGCTGTGTCAAGATGACACAAAGCTAACCAGTACAAGCATATTTTGAGAAATAGATATACTCATATTTTATAGAATTAAATATTATTACTATGATTTAAATACCATATTTAAGAGTCATCAAAGCAAAAGAAAAAAAAAAGTCTTCTGTTCAGAATTGAATGCCTGTGACTATGGTTTGCTTCAAACAAGATCTGAGGGCTTACCAGAGTAGACTCAATTAAAATGAACCTATATCTGTGTTTCTCACCCTATGTATCAATAATAATTTTCAGTAGAGTGCTTGGGCAGTCAAGTAAACTGTCTTGAGTTCTGGTGATATCACAGGCTTTTCCCCTTGTTTTCGCATTGCATAAGGTCAGAAAGACAATTGTGTCTTACACAGAGCTAGAGAAGCCCAAGTTACTCTACATGCAGAATATAGTTATTGGTGCCATATTCTCTCACAGAGCTGCTTTACTTGTTAATGAGATCATGACTACTGCCGCCTTTGAGTCCTTTGAACCACAGAACTCTATAAATAAAAGGCCCTATTATTTCAACACTCCTGTTACTCACCAAAGAATTGGTGCTGGAAAATACAGCCTTTCACTTGCTCTGTGTGTAAAATCTCCGTTGCCTGCAATGGGAGGGTTTGTGCAGCTTAATTACAGGAATCTGCCACTTGTGAGGGCATTGTACAGTACTATTCCAAAGTGCTTCCAAAGAAAAGAGATGCTAACATCCACCCACATTTCACCTAAAACTACAGATATAAAACAGTAGCTCCAGATGTCCACAGCTTGCTTCCAAAACAACCTCCTCTCAGGGTATTTGAAGTTTAAATGTTAAGAAATTGCCACTTGAGAATGAGTATTAAGATTTTTCATTAACAACTCCATGAGTACATTTAGGATGCTTGATGACATTTTCATCTGAGATTTGTTATAGGAGCTTTCTCTTTGTGTTCTTCTGAACAGAGTGAGAGATTAACAATCCCAGCAGCACATTAATCTTGACAAGGCTAAGAGCTTTCTCTCCTCTCTCTATTTTCTTCTTTTTATAAAGGACTAGATTGGTGATGAATAGAAACAATACACTAGTACAAATTCATGCAGCTTTCCTCTTCGCTGATACTATTATACTACAACATGAATACACTTTGTTAAAGTGACTTAAGTAAAATGCCAGAATACAATGTAGCAAATGTTGTACACAAAGTGTTTGTTAAATAGTTTAACAGCAAGTATATGCACTACTAGGAACAGACAAGAGCTTGAAATTTTTATTATAGATTTTATATTAAAATGCATATATAACATTGCTTTGATTTTCCTGTAAACAACTTTAATTTAAACACAAAAATATTATTAATAGCCATTTGTATTACTTTTGCTTTCTTAAATTTATAAGCTGAATATACTTTGATAACCTCTACTTACTTTTATTGACTTAAATGGGTAAGAAGAAATGTATTTAATCTCTCTAATTTAATAGTTCATTTCTGTATCCTTAATATCTTGAATTCATATTGACTAAGTATCGAGTTTTGTGACATGTAGTATATAATGAGCAATAGCATGTATAAAAGGGGGCACATTTATATTTAGATAAATTGCAAATTGTATTGAGCAACAGAGCTTTGTAAAATTCTAATCTTAGAATCAGGTAAATAGGTGATCTACAGTCAGTAAATGACATTTTTCTCTAATGTAAATATATTTTAATGTGCACAAAATAATGAATATGAATTTAGCAAGTAATAGAAACAAAGATAATGTCTTAGCTACTAGGAAACACAGAGTTCCAACAACAATGAAAAGAAAATTGTTTCACCCTTGAAAGCAAATCTATGAGTTTACCAAAGGATAGAAAGTTTCTGTAGCAATTCAAATTTTAATTATTTTCTTGAAAAGCAAATACCTCAAAATAGATAGAGATATTTTTTCTGCTCTGTTAAAATAATAGATAACCAGCTGCATATGTAGCAGAGGATGGCCTAGTCAGTCATCAATGGGAGGACAGGCCCTTGGTCCTTTGAAGGTTCTATGCCACAGTGTAGAGGAATGCCAGGGCCAGGAAGCAGGTGTTGGTGGGTTGGTGAGTTGGGTGGGGTTAGAAGGAGGGGATAGGGAGTTTTGGGGGGGGAAACCAGGAAAGGGGACAACATTTGAAATATAAATAAAGTAAATATCTAATAAAAATAATAGCTAAACTTTAATCTGTCCAATATATTAGTTTCTAAGTGCTTGAAATGAAATAAGAATAATTATTAGTCTTAAAAGCTCTAACGTAAGAGCCAGTACTATAGTTTCCATTTTAATTCAAGGCAACTGAGATCAAATGGTTCAGTGACTTTGTAGTGGTGATGGTCATGATGAGTGGAAGCTTATGACCAAGAGGTGGGGTTCATAATTTTTGTCCCCATACTGGATAAATTCCCTATAAAAACAGTAAACTCACGCCATATCCTTTATTTATCCATTTTCTGTGTGGCTAAACAGTTAAAGACAACTCATTTAATCTCACTCTGCTGAAAAATAAAGTCAATTAGTAGAAATCTTGTATATCTTCATATTTATGTATGTAGGTAGGTATGTGGGTATGTATGTATGTATGTATGTATGTATTTTTGCATATATTACATCCTGACCACAGTTTCCTATCCTAATACTGCCCACCATCATACCTCCTCTACTTCCATTCACAAATCCCTCTACATATCTCCTCTACTTCCATTCACAGATCCACTCCTATACTTCCATTCAGAAATCAGTCCTCCCAGGATATCAACCAAACACATCATTACCATAATTCTATGCAAAAACCCACATGGGAAAGCTAGGTGAGAAAATCCAGTTAGAGGAAAAAAGTCCCAAAGCAGACAAAAGAGTCAATCTTTTGTTAAAATAGTCATTATCTTGCTTTAAACTCTATATTTTCCTGTTTTTGACAATTCAATGTATATATGTATGTTTTGTATCATGTGTGGGGTCTGTGTGTGTGTTTGTGTGTTTGAGAGAGAGAGAGAGAGAGAGAGAGAGAGAGAGAGAGAGAGAGAATATGTGTGCTGTGTATATGCTATACCACATACATGTAGTTGTATATACATATATTATGGATAATATGTTTATATATTAATATAGCACATTTCTACAACAAATCAAACATGCTATTTCAGTATGCATGAATACAAGCATATGTACATAAAAAGATTAAAAGGCAACTCAACATAATGCTGTACTAAGCATGAGGTTGTAATATGGAAAGGAGATTGAGTACATTTAAATATAGTGACTTGACTATAAAGAGCATGGTTATTAATGAAAGAGGTAGCAGCTTCATTTGCAATATTAGATGCCTACACACAAATTGTAAATTTCACCATTTAAAATTTCCCATTATTTAATGTTTTGTTGTCCCATATTTTCTAAATCTGTTCCAGAATTTTAGTTGTAGGATATGTTGGATAGCCCAAGTGTCTTTTTGTATTTGGGATTTTTTTTTTCCTCTTTGATATTTTGTAGGCCTAATGCCTCATATTTCTGCTATTTCCTCACACTTTCTCCTCTACTCAAACCTCATGAGCCTAATTGTTCAGCCACACTGACAAGCATAAACATTAACAAAAAAACCCGAAGTACTATTGAACACCACTATTCATCTGCCAAAACTAATTGACAACTGAGTCTTATATTTGCAATTACAATCTGTGAAAATTTTTATATTCCTTCTTAACCTATTTTGTCTTAGCTCAAACCTCTCCTGGCTATACTTCGTGGGCTTTTGCCTAGAGAATCAAATCCAGAGACTACTGCTTTCACCTTCTTTTCTGCTTTCACATGATTGACTCATTTTTCAAATATGCAAATATGATCACATTACCCGCTGGCTTGACTGTTCTGTCACTGTCCATGACCTGTAGACTGAACATCTAATCCCTTAGTACTTTTCAAGTTCTTAACTGTCACTCAAGTTGTGACGTCAGCAGAGATGTAATTGTTTGTTGGTTAACAGAGAATCTGCATAAACTTTTTTTCTTGATTTTACAGAAGCCTTTATTTTCTCCTTGTTTACTATGACTTTATCCTTTCTGTATATTTAAACTATTAGTCTTAGTCATTTCCTCTGCAGATTTCTCATGAGTAGACTGAAAAGACATCAACAACCTATAAAATACTTTACATGTTCAATCCAAATACTTTGAACCAAAAGAATGCAATACTTAACTTTAACCTTTCTAAGAAAGACTCTCTTTTCCTCAGATGACAATACTCAAATAATTTTTTGTTATCTTTGTTAATTTAATGGTGTTTTCAAAATGATTCAAAGTTATTTTCTTAAGAAATATGAGATTCTTTGAATCTCAGCTGCAATTCAACATACTTGTATGTTGAAGACTAATGGTGTTTATAACATGACTTTGCAGTGGCTGTTTTGCATGTTGGTTATCCTACACATGTCTCTATATTAAGGAATGGGATAATATCGCCTTTAATAATAAGGACCATCACCCCCAACACCAATACCAACAACATTAACAAGCCTTTGCCAGTATATCCTCTTTATCCAGAATGGATATATTATTATTTCATCACTCTGGTCCCATGAATGTTTGCCTCTAATTATCTATAGAATAAGAACTATTTGCAATCATGTCTCATAGGTAAATGATGGCAAAAAGATGATCTCATTTTTATCCCTACACTCATCTTTGTACTTACAAAGTTGTAATACATTTGCTTCTGCCTGTCTTCCTAGACTGTCATAAGTCTTGGTAAATAACAGTTACACAATGAGTGCTTAAATGAGTGGATGTTCAGAAAGAGATGACAGGGTACAATTCTGCCACTGTTCATTAGTTTTTACTAAAGAGAGATACTCACTTTGTTCTGACAAAATATTGGCCAACATCTCTTTAAACATCTTTTATCCATCCCAGTCCCCAAATACTACTGAAAAAATGTAACAATATCAATTAAATTTCTTAGGTGCATTAGATTCCTTTCCTACTGTTGTAATAAATACTCTAACCAGAGAAATTTTAGTGAGAAAAAGTTGAATTAAGTTCCTAGTTCAAGAACTAGTCCTTCATGTAGGAAGGCTTAAGACAGTAGAATCTTTAAGCCTCTGGTCACAATGTATGTGCATTCATCAAAAGAGCAATGCATACATTGTTTTCTGCTCAGTATTTTTCATCTTGTAAAATCCCAAATTCCCTACCCAGTATTTATGTATAGTACTCCCATAGTATTCATGTCCTCTGACTACAATTAATGTAATCAAGAGTATCTCAAACAGGCATGTCCATGTGCCCATCTCCTGGATGATCCTATATTCTTTTAAGGTCAAAAGTATTCTAACTAATAATATTTAAAAATAACTTTACTTGAAAACCTTTTTTTTAAAAAAAGATAAACTCAGATGCATGCATTGCTACTGAGTTTGGATCAAACACTAAACTTTGGAATTCCTTAAGGGCTGTGACTTTTGTACATAATAGGATCATTGCAAAGATCCTAAGTGTGTGGGTTAAGTGGTTACATGCTTTAGTTCCTATGAGTATGGGAAATTTAATCTCAGGGGATATTTTAGAGTCTGTCCTCTTGCTACGAATGGCTGTTAAATTATTGCTTCATGAGTCTCCTAGGACTATGTATATGGGTTTACTGTGATTTGGGGTGTTAGACTAAATGCCCATTCAAAACCTAGGATATCTCCGTGGGATAAAAAATTTTTTCATGATGATGACAATTATAAATGATATTTAGAAAGTAATTTCCAAATTATTTTGAAAAACAAATATGTATGTCAAATTTATAACAAAATAGTAAGTTTGAAAATTTAAGAACAGGGCTAGCCAAATAGCATAAACGATCTCTTTTTTTGAAAGTTATAAGCACTTTAATTATCTAATTAAAATTTTTATTTGTTTCCAAATTATGATGATAATATTTTTAATATATCTAACAAGATTCTTGTAAAAATGAGATTTAAATTTTAATTCATTAAATAAAAGTTAAAATGCAATGCTATGCTGGCAGCAATGAAATGTACAAACTCAAAGAACTATCGATAGTGGATATAAAAGCTTGATGTGTAACATTTGTACCTTAATCTAATGGCTCATTTATTCATTTCTTACTGAGTTGTGCAATTCATTAGTAAACTTGATAAAAAATGCACAAAGCATGCATCTAAACATATAGCATTTTATATATTAATAAGAAAGTTTGAGTGCGCCATAAAATTTTGACTATCTTCTTAACCTGGATGAAGCTAATATAACTTCACCAACAACTTCAAGAAATCTTAAAAACAAAACCAAAGAAAGATAGCAGAATCTTGTTAATTTTCAGTACCCTAATTAAGAAAAGGAGTAATAAAAATATTGAAAAGAGTTGTTATAAACAAAACAAAATAACTAACACTCAAGAATACTTAGATTAACAAATATTGAAGTATCGAAGAACTAAATTAATAGCACCTTGTGTTCAAGTTAATAAAATAACTTTTGCATGTTTTATTTGGAATGGGAATTGATACATTTTATTGCATTCAGCTCTTACCTTGAAAAAAATTGTTTCTCTGGAAAATATGTCCCATTTTCTCAGTATATGATTTTATGAGAAAATAAATAGATTTGTGAACTAGAAAACATGCTTGGAACTATTGCCCAGAATTAAACAGAGTGGAAATTTCTGGAACATGGGGACAGTAGCCTACAAGAAAGCTCATTGAGCAAGTGGCTAAAGGCCAGATGAGGGGAGAGCACAATGGCTGAAAACAATTCAAGTTGTTTGAAAAAGGCGAAAGGAAAATTCATTCATGGGAACCAGTCATAAAATAGGAATTTAATACAATAGACCAGCAGTGTTCGTGTTGACCTGAAACATAAGAAATGGCCAGATCAAAGAAAATTCTTAAAGTTGAATCATTTTAAAGGTTGTATGATACAGGTATGAATGATATGGTCACACCAGCAGTGGAAGATAGATACAAACAGAACAAGAAATCCAATGTAGTAAACAAACAAACCCTGGTAACCAAGGATTGTCTACTAAGTTTGTTTCTAAGAAATAAGTAATAAATAATGATATTTAGATATTGGTAAAAAATTAAAGAACAAAGGAGTATTGATCATATGAATTATTCTCACATATTACTTGCATGACTTTTAATTTAATTTAATTTTTTATAATTACACTAGTTTATGACATAATATACATAAGTGATACTATCTTTTGAAAGTTTTGAACATTTATTTTTATCTTGTTTTTTTTTCCCTGAAATCCATGAATTTAGCTATGACTACTCAGAGTCAGGAGACAGATATTTAACGTTTAGTAAACTGAGAATTTTTTGGAGATGGATCTCTCTTTATTTGAATGCATTTTCCCTCTGCTCCTGCTTCCTAGTTCCTTCTGTAATTTCTAATGGAATGTGTTACCTTTCTGGTACTGACACCTTATATACTTAATATGTTTTTGGAAAACAGCTTCTCTAGGTTCACAACTTTTGAGGATCTAGTCACAAATTATGTAGCTATTTAGGTGAAAAGTAACCCATGCCAATAAGAATTTTCCATATCAATGCCAAACACTGAAATTCTCATTTTTAGTGACCACTCCTTAATAATGGCATATAATTGTGTGTGTGTGTGTGTGTGTGTGTGTGTGTGTGTGTGTGTGTGTGTGTAGTTGTCAATAAGTAAATGCATGAGAGGAAGAGATGAATACATAGATGGAGAGTTTATCAATATTTGTTTGGCAATCTATCTTTTGTTTCTTTTAAGATAACCAAAGGGGAGAGGTTGGAATAGAGAAGAAAAGAGTGAGAGAGAGAAAGAGAGAGAGAGAGAGAGAGAGAGAGAGAGAGAGAGAGAGAGAGAGAGAGAGAGAGAGAGAGAGAGAGGAGAATTTGCTTTTTAAAATTTTGATGATTAACTTCATAACCAACACTAAAAGAAGATATTGGGAGAGATATTTTAATGTGTCAGATAGAGTCAAGTATGGTCAAGAATAACATCTTAAACAGGTGTTAAAACTGGAATACTGTGTATCAGAGTCAAGGTGCTTCTTATTTTTGACTACGATGAGAACATGACAAGAAAGAACAAATTCTAAAGTGCAAAATGCAGTTAATCACCCAAATGTCAGTCCTGAATAAGGCCATCATTCAGATGCCTGACACAACATGGAAGGAGTCTTGTTTTGTCAGCGTCTTATGGTTCCCAGGAGACAGTCCCAGGCAGTTACCAAAACCCACCGCTGTTACTGGCCTTGAATTCTCCCTAATGGATGCCATTCAGTCACTGTTCTCTGATTGTTCTGACAGAAAATTGATGTCTGAAGAGACCTTGTTTGTTTGTCCTTTAATATCCAGGGGGAACAGCACGCTTCGTGTTCCATCTGTGAATCATCCTTATTTTAATCAGGATCTCTTACATAAGCTCAAAGAGAAATTGATTGAAGGTGTTATTCTGCTGGCAAAGAGAATTTTTTTATTTGTAAAGCCTCAGGAGAAAAATATGATTTCTATATAGGCACAAACAGAACCTATCTCTTATCTATTGGTCTGTCTGTCTGTCTGTCTATCATCTCCCTCTCTGTATACCTATCATTTATCTATTTATCTATCTCTTCTGTTTAGCATACAATGACTTATTTTTCTAGCTCATAATAGTAGGCTAAATCTCTTTACATGCCTATTCATTCTCCCTGGCAACAAACAGTCCAAAATGCTTTAGGATTCTAAATCCCTGAATAAAGCAAACTTTCTTAGATAATAAAATTATGATTGGTTTTGATAAGCTGAACAAAGAACCAACTAATTGTCATTTTTTTTCAATTTTTTTAAAAATTATTTGTGTGTACATTATGTGTGGGAGAGTGTATGGCCACATATACATATGGATAGATGTGTCTATGGATATGTATGGGGGATATAAGTAGCTGGATCCAAGGTGTGCTCTACCACTCTCTCTCCCTATTTCTTTGAGACAAGAGTATATCCTTTAGTAAAGGCCTGTGTTATCTAATTAAGTTGTAGCACAGCAAGCAATATTCTCCTAGCATCACTGACGCAGAATTGGGGTAACAGTCAAGAGCATGGCACTGGGGTCCTTGTAATGATGCTAGTAATGGGGACTCCAGTAAACACTGTTGAAAAAACAAATATTATTAAACACTGAGTCATCTCTCCAGTACATTTTATAATAGAAAATAAAAATCAAAGTATGCTGTTGTCATGATTTTTAAATTACATATTGATTTGCAATTTGACAAGTCATTAGCCAGTTCTCTGTTTTTCAAACCAGAAAGGTTAGCAAAGCAAGAGAATTCTCCAAGAGTGAATGGGTGTCTTGTGGATCCTTGGATATTGCAAAACAGGTTGGTCTACATACTGGACAGATGTTCCTATGCAAGCCTCTATGGATAACAAGTGTAGGAGTTGAAAATATTCATAGGTTAGTATATTAATAAACAGACACCAATATTATTTTTGCTCTTTGCATTTAAATGTTGAATTATTGAGCTTCTGCAAAAGTAGATTTCAAATGTTAAATTACAAAGGACTTTGAGAATTTTATCACTACAAGCATTAAGATAATTTGATTTTAATAAAAAATATTTTTAAAGATAGTTATAGGTAATATATACAAGAGTCATGTTACAGAGCATGGCAGCTACTATAATAAATACACATGTGGAGAAATAATAAATGAAACAAATATGCTCATTGAAGTTGAAGTGTAAGACTTGTAAAATGTAGAGTTTGCAATTAAATTATTTTTCTTTTAAAATGCTTTTACTGTAACACTTCAAGAGTATCTTTTGATTTATCAGATGTAATTGTCATCTCAGAGGGTTACTACCTCTGTCTGCTAACCTGGGCCTAGTCCTGGAAGCTTCTAGTCTCCATAAAATCTTATGTAGGCCTAGAATATTTTCAGCATCAAAGACTTATTCATGATAAGCTCACACTGCCTAGGCCTTTCTGTACTCTGGCTGGTTGGTTAACTTAGCTGTTCTGACTCAAAACTCTTGTCTGTGCTTACTGGTTCATACTGTCTGCTTCCAGCTTCAGGTGGAATTACTTAGCTTGGCCTCACACTACTTTAAAAAAAGTTTTTAATTAAATATTTTCTTCATTTACATTTCGAATGCTATCCCAAATGTCCCCTATACCCTCCCCACGCCCTGATCCTCAACCCACCCACTCCTGCTTCCTGGCCCTGGCATTCCCCTGTACTGGGGCATATAAACAAAAGAGCCTCTCCTCCTATTGATGGCACAACTAGGCCA
Source organism: Mus pahari (assembly GCF_900095145.1). Lineage (NCBI taxonomy): Eukaryota > Metazoa > Chordata > Mammalia > Rodentia > Muridae > Mus > Mus pahari. Next base: position 74,219,004 of record NC_034602.1, on the reverse strand, counting down.
TCCTCTGCTACATATGCAACCAGAGATACAGGCTCTGGGGGTACTGGTTAGTTTGTATTGTTGTTCCTCCTATAGGGTTGCAGACCCCTTCAGCTCCTTGTGTACTTTCTCTAGCTCCTCCATTGGTGGCCCTGTGTTCCATCCAGTAGCTGACTGTGAGCATCCACTTCTGTGTTTGCCAGGCACTAGGATAGCCTCACATGAGACCGCTATATCAGGGTCCTGTCGGCTACTCTTGTCATGCTACCCATGCTTGTTTGTTATGTCTCTGCACCCTGTCTCTTCACAGCTGTTCCAGTAAAACTGCCTTAACTCCTTTTCTTTCTCTGCCCTGCTTTCTCTTAAATAGCCTCTCTTTTTTCTCTGTTCTTGTGAAAGTTGGGCATATCATATTCTGTCAAATTTTACTTTGTCTTCCTCTCAATCACACACCACTTTCAAATATAGGTGCTTCTATCTACAAGCATCTTCATTTTGGGGGGAATGAAGGTGTGTACTAGGGTGTGCTGTCTTCCTGCCTGAACAGCCTGGTTGCTGGATTAAATTCCTAGAGTTTCCTAACAGTCTCTTTTTAGGGATACTTCAGGGAATGAATATTACATTAATAATCACACAATGTAGATTCTCTTTAAATACTAAAATTATTATAATATATGTCCTTGTCACGTAGATTAATACTGTTCCCTCACTACAAGAAAAACAATAGAATAAATACCCGATATAGTTTCTTCTAGCACTTTTATTTCTTAGACTATAATGTTTTCCTTATAATTTCTGTCTTACTTGAGCTGTTGCTGAGAGCATTAATTTTTTATTCCCAATTAAGCATCGTATGAATGGGGGTCATTGACCATATGAAAGCTTTTAATACAAAAATGAATAAATAGAAAGAGATTAAAGACTTTCTAGAATTCAATGTAAATGAATACACAGCCTACCCAAACTCACATAATACAACGAAAGTAGTGCTAAGAGGAAAGTTCATAAAAAATGGAAAGCCTTCATATTAGTAACTTAACAGCAAATCTGAAAGCTACAGAAGAAAAACACACTAGCATACCTATGAGGACATAGCAAGAAATAGTCAAATAGAGTGAAAAGAGCAATGAAATAAAAACAAAGAGAGGAATGCAAAGAAGCAATGAAATGAGTAGGGGTTTTGTTAGTATGTTTGCTTGTTCTGTTTTTAAGTGTACAAGGTAGACAAGTCCTTATCCAAATTCACTAAAAGACAGAGAAAGAATATCCAAATATACAAAATCAGTAATGAAAAGGGAGGCATAATGTCAGACACTGAGGAAATTCAGAGGATCATAAGTATATACTCTAAAATCCCATATTCCACCAAATTGGAAAATCTAATGACAAAAGTATACTTTTCTGTGTAGGACCCAACTACCTAAGTTAAATCAAGATCAGATAAGTGCTTTAAATAGATATATAAACCCTAGCAATACAAACCATGATACAATTTTCCCAGTTAAAAATATCCCAGAAGCAGATGGTTTTAGCACATAATTCTATCAGACTCTGAAAACTCAGAAGAGTTAACACCAATACTACTCAAATTATTGCAGAAAATAAAACAAAAGGAATATTTCACAATATGTTTCATGAGGCCATAATTTGATACTCAAATCAAATAAAAATTTATCAAAGAAAATTACATACCAACTTCTCTAATGGACATAGATGTAAAACTACTCAATAAAATACAGCTTAAATCTAAGAACACATGAAAAGATCATATACTGTGTCAGCTTCATACTAGAAGTTCAGGGATGGTTTAATATGCAAAAAATAAGTAGGTCAAATAAAAAAACAAAATCAACATATAAAAACATTTATACATATGATGATATGCAAAAGAGGACTGTGACAAAACACAACACCCCATAAATGCCCTGGAAAGATTATTGATAAAAGAGGAACATACCTAAAAAAATATAGTTAACAGAAAGCCTAAAGCCTGCATCAACTTAAGTGGAGAAAAACTCAAAGCAATTCCGTTAAAATCAGAAACAGACAAGATTGTCTACTCTTTCAACGTCTATTCAGTATTGTACTTGAAGTTATAATTAGAGTAATAAGACAACTGAAGGAGATCAAGGCATTAAGACATTGTAAATTAAGACAACCAAAGTACCATTATTTGCAGATGATATGGTAATATACATATGTAATGCTAAAAGTCCCGCCAGGGAAGTCCTACAGCAGATAAACCCTTTAACCAAAGTGACAGAACACAAGATTAACTAAAAATTAAAAATTAAATAAAATTAGTAGCCCTCCTATATACAGCAGTGACAAATTGACTGAGAAAGAAATCAGGAAAATAGCACCTTTCACAATAGGCGACAAAAGTATAAAAATATTGGGAAAACCCTGAGTAAGTAGAAGACTTGTATGGCAAAAATGTTGTCTTGGAAGAAAAGAATAGTAGCATATTGAGTTAGAATTGTCTCTCATTGTTCAGGGTTAGCATGTTAAAAATGGCCATCCTTCCAAAAGCAATTGACAGATTCAGTGGCATCATCATTAAAATTTCGGTACAGTTCTTTCAGAACTAGAAAGGATGACACTCAACTTTATACAGAAAAATAAAACAACCCAGGATACTTAAATGGATATGGAATAATAAAAAGAATTGCTGGAGGTATCACAATCCCTGTTTGCAAATTGTACCAGAGTGATAATGTAATGAAAGTTTGAATAGTTTTGCGACAAATAGATAACATTGAATCAACTGAAGATGCAAACAGAAATTCAAACTCACACACACACACTCACTCACACACACACACACACACACACACACAAACACTTTTGATATATTATACTCTTGATATATGCATACATATGTGTGTGTGTGTGTGTGTGTGTGTGTGTGTGTGTGTGTGTGTATGCCAGAAACAAGGTTGAAAAAAAGACAGCACCTTCAAAATATTGTGTGGTTCACACTGGATATTTGTATATAGAAGAAGAAAAATGGGGGAGGTTTGGATGCAGGGTAAGGAGACCCAGGCTAATACTAAGAGAGTGAATCGCTCTCTATAAAATGAGAATGGGGTCACATTTCTAAGGATAGTATGTGGACATCTCAATGAATATGGAGAAGTGAGCTGGTTCCTGCATAGAGCCTTCTCCCCTACATTCTAGTCTCTTTGGTGTAGTACTATGAAGACTACTGAAAAAGAAATGTGGACAACCCAGATACAAAACCTTTGACCTACAATCTGTCCTTCCTTCAAGATTTCCTGGGACAGTGGTGACATAAAATAATGTCTAGTTTATATTTGTTATTATTTATTATTTATTTATATTTATTCATTATAAGAGTTTTATTTATTTATTTTAATTTAATTATTATTTCTCCAGTATTTTATTTTTTCTATTTCATGAAAACGTGAACATTTAATGGAATAAAGTAAATGCTTCTCGTCTCTGTTTGGCCTTAAATGCTATAGCAGATATTCCTTCATCCCTATTATCCATTAGAGATTCCCTTCATGCTTGACTAGAGTCTAATGGAATAACAAAGATCAAATGAGCCACTACCTCTCATGTATTCTGAAGATGTCGCTGATACAAGTCTGTTTCATGCTTGAATATTAAGACTTCGGATACTCTTGTTATTTTACCCTACCACTAAGTATCCTGTATGCTTCTCTAAATAAAGAGTACTGAATACAAATAGACAGATGCCATTGAAAAAAAAAAGGAAAACAAACAAACAAAGTATTATGATTGACCGATCCCGGGATTCCCACTATATTATAGATCAATTCCTTCTCCTTATAAGTTTGATTCTACTTCAAATAAGTATGTTCTGAAAAATGTCTCCAATAAACTCTGTACATGAATATCTCTTATGCTACTTTCCCCGTCACTAAAATGATAAATAAAAGTTGAGGTAGACATCTTATACTTAGTGTGCTTTAGTGAACATTCAGTGTTGCCATCTTGTATTATTAACAAGTCACTAAAAACTATAGTTATATATATCTTTTAACTATCATGATATATATCATGTTTTTTATTTCCTTTATCTTTAAATCATATTATTATTTTTCCCCTTCCTTCTTCTTCCTCCAATTCATTCCTTATATTCTTCTTACTCTCTTTCAAATAAATGGCCTCTTTCATTTTCTTATTAATTTGTGTTGCATATGTGTGTGGGGACGCATACAAGTTTCTAAATAAAATTGGGCAGTTTGTAGCATGTTAATTATATGTATGCTTTCAGGGCTAACTATTTAGTATTGGAAAACAACTTGATAACCTTTTCACATGGATGGCCAATACTCTTGCTGTCAATGTTCTTTACTTGTCTATAGTTTTGTGAGGGGCTGAGGTCTCGTGGTTTTCCACCACCCACTTTGTCTTATATTTTGTTGTCCATGTTTAGCTCATTTTAAGTCAAATTTTTAAAAAATATATTTAAATCATAAATAAAATTTAATGAATGTATTTGATAAAAGAGACATTCAGTTAAATAAACTAATGTCCTGGCTTTGGGGATTGTCAACATACCTACAAGCAACATACAGTGTCCTATAATTGCAGGTTTTTGAGAGTTGTCAGTCATGTTGACTGTAGGCTTTCTGATGATGCATCTGTATTTGGATTATCTCTTCTCCTTGTAATTATCTCCATAAGAAATTCCCAAACCTCTTTGGATCCCAATTTGGACACTAGTGCAATCATTACTTGGGCCTGATACAAGTTCTCTTTCTATGGTGAATGTGTGTTTGTGTGTGTAAAAGTGTGTTTGTGTGTGTTTGTTTGTGTGTGTGTGTATGTGTGTGTAAAGTGTTACAAAATACTATCAGACTATTGATATGTGTTGATTGTTTTAGATAATCAACTTTATTCTAATTTATAAATCTCCACCTTTAGTATTTTTTAACTTGAATATTGAATTTTGGAATAATGAGTTGAGACTGAGTTCTAAATGTTCCATCTAGGGAGACATAGAGCAAAAGTCTTTATAGTTATTAGGGCACTGGCAAAATACCACCTGAAGGTCCTATCTAAGTCTATCCTGCTAAAGCAACTAGTTTATTGGGTTTATTACAAGGATGAATAATTTAAAATAGCTGAATATCCAAAAACCCCACACCAAATAGTTGTCATGGAAGATGCATCTATGTATCTCCTTGTGTAAATCTTAGGCACTTTCATGAAGAAAGTCTTTCTTCCTAAGAAAAGTCTCCTGCTCTACAGTCTTTTGTCAAGGAGCCTTATATACCTTGGAAATTTCTAATAGGCTTGAGTGCTGTTAGACCACTGTGCTCCCTGAGCCTGTAAGCTTCCTTCTCCTCATGAGTTTAATGTGCCACCTTATCTTTAAAGACAAAAGTGATTCTGTTTCAATAATTACATTTCAATAATTTCATTCTTTTATAAGGTATGAAGCTAATTTACTAAGGAATGCTTTTTAATCTGGAAAATCTTCTTTAAATATTTAGTTCTTATTTCCAGAGCCTTGGTCTTACTCTTGGTTGATAGCTTGTCTTAAATAATGCATTGTTTCCTTCATGGTTCATTCAGATGCCTGAATTTATTATGCTTTCCCTGCCCACCCCTTCTCTGGGCTGTAACTCCACTATCTTTTATATATCAGCGAGCTCCTCAATAAGCTGTTGTTCTCTGCCCACAAAACAGAGTAGTGCTTACAATAAGTATGACCAAGACTATTCCAAGACGATAGTGAATACCCCTCTCAGTATCTCAGTGTCTAACTGAGATGAACTTCTTTCTAGAATCCTCTCCTCCATTTTTTCCAACTGCAAATACTGCTTTCTCCTTTCTTACTTAAATACTTGCTGCATTTCATTCTTATAGTTGAAAGAGCAGAGTAAAACTCCATTACTCTTTATGAGTTTCTGTGTTCTGTATGAGCATAGCATATTATATTTATTACTTAATGCCTGAAAACTATTACCTACTTTGTGTACATTTTAGGTTATTTTATGTAGAAGGACAATTTAATGTCTCTTATATCCACCAGGTAAAAATAATCTATTATAATTTTTTAAAATAATATTTGAGAACTTCATTCATGGGCAGTTTGCCCATATTACCCCTAAAATAATATTTATAAAACTTTCTAATTTGTCCATTTGCCTTCCCAAAATCATGACCTCTTTTTTTGTTGTTTTTTTGTTGTTTGTTTGTTTGTTTTGAGACAGGATTTCTCTGTATAGCTCTGGCTGTCCTGGAACTTACTCTGTAGACCAGGCTGGCCTCAAACTCAGAAATCCTCCTGCCTCTGCCTCCCAAGTGCTGGGATTAAAGGCGTGACCTCCTGTAAAATGTGTAAATATGTTGATTTTACAAAACTGGAATGCACATATTACTACCACATTTTCATTTTTGTTTGTGTATGGTTTCATTTCTACAGTTTTAAATATTTTTGCTCATCTCATTCATCATCATTTACATTTTTAAATTTATTTTTCCTCAATAATTTCATCAATGTATGCAATGAGTCTTATGTACTCCTCCAATCATTTTCTCCTACTGCACTTTCATAATCAGTACGTTTTCCTTCAGCCTCATGCCCTCCCAATTTTTTAATAACTAAATGAGAACAATTCTGCCTATATGGGCAGATATGTGGAATTATCCACTGGGATATAGCCAACCATTTAGTGACTACCATTGAAGAAAAATGACTATCCCCAAGTAGCTATCAAAGAATTGTTCTTTAGCTACAGTGAGAGGTTGTAGTCAGAGCAGTGTTTGTAGTTGGAAATAAAACAGGGATATGTTAAAAAAAAGAAAATTTCTGTCCAGTAAAACAGTGAAGTAATGAGAGGATTACTCATTATAGTCTTGGAACAGTCTGAGCCACACTATTATTCTAGACACTATTCTATTTTGTGTGCAGAGAACAACAGCTTGTTTAACAGCTTTGAATATCCAAAAGATATTGTAGTTACAGCCCAGAGAAAAGGGAAGGAAAAGCAAAACAACTTCAGTACCTGTCTTTATATTGGGATTTTTAACAGATATGGTCTTGTATGTCTTGCTTAGGTGACCATTTCTGCTGTGATTTTTATGTGTAAAACAGTCATGTTGTGACTGCAGGACAACGTTTCATTGCTTCACTTCCCATTCTCCAGATTTTACATTTTTCCTGTTGCTCCTGTCCACTGCATGATATTCTTCAGTCATAGAGCTTTGCGTATCTGCCTGAGCACTCATGGTCATTTGTTCTTAGCACTTTGAGCTCTATGCGTCTGCATTAACCACTATCCAGTGCAATAAGAAGCTTCTCTGATAAAAGATTAAGGGAACACAGATCTTCAGATAAGATTGTCTATTTAGGAAAACAATATCAACATGTTCTTCTCCTTTGCATTTGACATGCCCTTATCTAGGTTTTTCCGTTTCCATGTTTACAGTATATTCCCCCAAGTCAAATCAAGAGATCTGTTGACTACTCCAAAGAGCATCTTGCCATCATTACACCACTCTGTATATATTGTCAGGATAAAAAGTCCAGTGATGGGTTATTACATACCTTAATGTTCTAATAAAATAAAATGGTGGAAAGTAGATGTGCAATCTAATTCACGTAGTGCCACGAAATATGCAAAATAAGCAGTATAATGTAAGAAAGTATGTAGCTTAGTTGTAGAGAAAATGATCCTGATCCTGAAAGTGTCAACAAAATGATCACATTAGAAAAAGTGAAACTTCAGCTGATAATTAAAATAAAAGAAGAAACCAGATGCTAGAACAACTGACAAATATGACTCTAGGATGAGGGGAGAATAAAGATAAATAAGTACAAGGAAGAGACAAAGACAACAAGTTATAGTGTCACTAAAGGTAATAGTATTTGACTACCTTCAAGGTATAAGTGTACATTTCCAATGTGTGTAAATAATAGCCTTAAATAAAGATCCATGATCAGCATATATGAGGCCATCAATAGTCAATTCTGAATAGTAATTAAGAATCAATGAGCATATGGTCCAGGCATAGCTGATTGCAGTAATATATATATATATATATATATATATATATATATATATATATATATATATATATATATATATATATATATATATATATAGTCAGATTATTTTTGTTTTTCTAACAAACCATATACATCTCTCCTGAAGGCCCATAACCAGGTGATGAGGATGACCTTCTCAGTTCTTTCTGATAGAGGACCATTCTTTGGTCAAGAGTATAGAAGCAACAGCATTGTCCTGCTAGAAACCTCTAGGAAGGTCCCTTGGCTCAAATATTTACAGCCTATCCTTAATCCCAGGGCTAATCCTTTCTAAATAAAAATGGTTCACAAATTTCCTTTCTAGTAGAGACAGTACATGTTTTAAGTGCCACACATATTTAGTCAAAGAGCATGAACTTTCTTGTTTTAATTTTATGCATCACACTTGAAACTTAACATTTTCTTTTACATTATATGTCATGTAAAAGCATGTTTTCTGCTTTTAATATAAAAATAAACTTTATAACAGATATTTCCAAAGGTTAAAAATAGAGGATAGCTATATTGTTCATATCACAAAATCATATTAAGTTCAAAGCTGATTGAAATTTAATTCATAAAAATAAGATAAGGCTATAATCTCTTGATACAAATCCATAAGCATTCTAATGCTTCATGAGGCAATAAGTAAATTAAGAAAGTCAAATTATAAAGAATGTATAAACAGCATTTCTTAGAGTAATAAGAAAGTTAATAAAAATGAAATAGGTTAACTTATAAGAACATGAAAGTTTGTTCTTAGATTCCTCTAAGATCAACCACAGAAAGTGCTGAAAATACAGAGTAAATATTTTCTAAATAGTTAAGAAAGACTTTTTAAGCTTGGTAATTGTCTGCTAAGAATCTGAGTGCAAAAGTCTTAATCCCAGTTAAACTTCCAACTAATTGCATAACCTTTAACAGATCACCCAGTAAAATTCAGCACATCAGAAGACAGAAGGCAATAATTCTACACTATATGCCATTCTTGCATAGTCTGTAATATAATTTTTCTTCATACTACAAAATAACTCATTTGTATTATACATTTTAATGACAATGTATTATGGTAAATATAATTTTAAGTGCAAATGAGAAATTGTAATATTTTGTAAAACACATTAAAAATGGAAATCATGTGCATGTGCTTTGTCTTACATAATATAATTTTTAATTATTTTAGGTACCACTATGAACAAATACCAATGGTTCTTGTTAATTATATGGCACAATCATTGTAGTACTTTTGATATGTTGCTCTATATGTTTTTAACATTTAATATTTTGAGAGTTTCATGCTTGTAGTCACCAAAAAATTCTCCCATATTTACCCTCTCCACTCCACAACAACTCAGGTTGTTGTGGGATTGCATGCCATTTTCCTTGCACATTGAAGTTTTGCCTGGCTTTTGCTTGCTTAAGTTGTGTTCATGCTGCCACAATTTCTGTGAGATCATATGAGAAATTGTGTTAGTATATCTAAAAAATACCATTTCCTTGACATTATACATCAAATTTAAGTCATAAAATCTTTCCATCATCTCTTCAAGAAATATCCCTGAACCTAGAGAAATGTATGGGTGTGATATATAACTCCCATTTGGGTTGAGAATTGTTCAATTTATAATTCTCTGAAACTTAAATATTTGAGCATTCTTAAATTATCCTATCAACTATAGGAAGAACCATCACTGATGGAAATTGAGTGATTGATTATTCACTCCTGCCTCCCACTGCCTCTGTAAGGGTGATCCTCCAGCCATCCACTTCTGCTTCAACAGCCTGGCACTCCCCTATCTTGGGTCATCAAGCCTCCACAGGACCAAGGGGCTTCCCTCCCAGTGATGCCAGATAAAACAATCCTCTGTCTGCTACACATCCAGCTGGAGCCATGAGTAGCCCCTGTATGCTCTTTGGTTGGTAGTTTACTTCCTGGGAGCTTTGGGAGTCTGGTTGGTTGATATTGTTGTTCTTTCTACGAGGTTAAAAACCCCGTCAGCTCCTACAGTCCTTGCTTCCGCATTGGGGTCCCTGTGCTCAGTACAATGTTTGCCTACCTTACCTAAATAGTTCATTGCAGTATCTATAATTTTAATACTAGAAAAAGTTTATGGTATTCTCATCATTTTTATTTTTAAAACTTGATAGAATTAGATAACGTTTAGTGGCACGATTTCTTCATTATAGCACAAAGAATGCTTAACCTGAAAAAATGGTAATATAGATATTCAGTAACCTAAAAGATTCAATAAATACAAGAACCAAAACAAAAAACAAAACAAAAATATAACAACAACAATGAAAATTAATCAGTGACTAGTATGTCTATGAATGAAAGTCTGGAAAATTGAAACTTATGCTAAATCTGTCAGCACATTGTGAGGAACACATTGGTGTTACTAAAGGATTAGTAGCCAGTGTTTTCCTTCTCCGAAAATTTTGGGGATCTCAGAAAGTTAAAAGTCTGTATTGGAGAAAAATGGATAATGTTAAGATCTTATAAATGTTTATTCAAATAATTATTCCCCAAATATGCTATTATATTTGTTCCTACAAAAATCTATAAACATATTAAGAGGACAATAGGATTTTAAGCATTAAGCAGCATGAGGTTTATTAAGAAAAGACATGCCACAGAAGCTAATAGCTTCTTTTGATTCATTGTTAATTATAAAATTAGAGCATGCTGTGAACAGGGTCTATCTCCAATATTTGGACTCTTCAATACTTGGATAACTGTTTCAAAGCACACTTTTTATTGTAGTATTAGTACATTAAAAATGTGAAAAACGTTTAAGACTAGATACTGTAATATTGTAATTAACTTACTCTATTGGGTAGAGGTCAAGGTAAAGTTTAAATAATCTGTGGTAATATTTTGTATCAATATTGATAGGCTAATAAATAATAATTCCTAAAGTTCATTTAGGAATTCTTACTAACTTAGTTACTGCATATCTACATTACCGATTAACCTAAGTTAATTTAATTGGCAATTATATATTTAAAAATTAAGTGTATTAAAACTAAATGGATAAAGTTGATTTCTGAATAGAAATAGGTAATATATAGATATAGATATAGATATAGATATAGATATAGATATAGATATAGATATATGTATATCTTGTGTTTATACAGTAGAAATTAAAGATTAAGTAAGAATGAAGCTATAACTATCGGCCATTAGTATCTTTTTTTTTATATATATATAAAGCTGTCACAGTAGAAAATTTTAAGTGTAAACAAACTAAGAAAAATCGACTGATTTTTACAAGGAATGTAGATTCTGTGGAACTTAAAGCGTCTTGTTGTTCTCTTAATGTCATTGAAATTTACTAAATAATATAGTTTATTTCAGAAGCACATATTTAGCAGTATAATAAAAATTTGAAAAATATTTAAAATATATTCAAAATATAATATGAAAAATTATAAAATATTTGATTAAATAAAATATAAATAATAAACTTATTAAAATTAAGATCATATTTAGAATCCTCCAAAAGTTTCAAATTAAATTTCTTAACAGCTTCATTACTGGTTATAACTCATATTTCTAACCTAATTTTATAGCACTCTTCAGATGGGGGTTCTCCCCCACTGTAATTTGTGAGCCTTTTATTTCCAAACCCACCATATATTTTGTTTACCTAGTGTACTTTGATCTTCTTTTGTATGTCTTAATTTTCATGCACTCGACTCTGTACCATTTCAATAAGATGTCTTCTAACATATTTCTTCCTTCTTACCATCTCTTACCATTAATTTCAGTTGTGCCATCATTACCTGTTGTGTTTTACATTCCTGTTAGCACATAGAAGTCTCTCATGAATATTTGGTTGAGTGCATGAATAAGCTTCGGTTTTACATCCATAGAATGAATTTCACACGAGGTGTTTTCACACAGTCCTTTTATTTACATTTTCTCATAGAAATAAAGTAATTAGCCTCTACTCTTTGCAAGCCTATTCATGTCAAATGCAACAAATATACAAACAACTAATGAAAAATTAATGACAAAAATAACACAGTTCTGAGTGATAAATTAGCAGAAAACTAACTTGAAATTCAGCTATCTAAATAGTCAGGCTAATAATCACTATGATCCTATGAGTTCAACTAGTGGTCTGTTTCATTGATTCTTAAGCAGAAACTGAGGTGTGAAAGGTAGTCTCCTAAGAGAGGGGAACCATACCTATAGTAACTGAGATGTGGGGTGATAGTGCCTTAAGTTACTTCCTTCCTCTAGGAGAAGCATCTCAGGGTACATTTTGAAGATCCATGAACAATTTCACACAGGTCTTTGGGGAAGGACTTGAAAGTTTAAAACAGTTGAGGAATTACTATTATATTTCTGATTTATATATACATCAGATTTGGTAAACAGTCTTACGGTTTTTTTTTTAATAACATAGCCTATTTCTGAAGCATTAACATAATAAAAATAGTCTATATGACTCCATTGGAGGAAAAATGGCAACTTCAGATGTCACCTATTAACAGATGAAATGAAATAACAAAAACGAGACACACACACACACACACACACACACACACACACACACAATGGCCTTTTATATCAGATGTAATGGAAAATGAAATGATCAAATTTGGAAAATGAATGGAGTTAAAAAGTGTTATTTTAAGTAAGGTAAAACACTCTCAGGAAGACAAATTCCACATATTCATCCTCACTTGCATATCTTATAATTGTTGTTCATGTTGGGAAGCAGTTGTGGAGCCATATGAGAAGGGAAAGAAGATTTGGAATGTAGGGAGAAAGACAAGGGATAATGGGACAGAGGAAGACTGTGCTCAGAGTGGAATGGGGGAGGGTAGAGGAACAGGAGATGGATGAGGAGAATCTACTTAGTCAAACTATTGAGACAATTCCAGAAGGATATTTGTTATTTTATGTATCAATTGAAAAGATAAATCAACAACAGTAAACTTTCTAAAAAGGAACGGGGAAAGCAAAGAAGGACTCATTCCCACACAGAGAACTACAGGCATATAAGGAATGCTGAGAGTGAGGAAATTACTCTTCCTTAGGGAAGAACACATCTATTGCTTATCCATTACCAAATGGCTATCTCTGAAAACAAACATACAATTTACATTATGCAGAGTAATAATGTTCTATTTTTGTATTTATGAATTGTATACACACACACACACACATATATATATATATATATATATATATATATATATATATATATATGAAATAGTGTAAATACATACATAATACATATGTTATAGAAAAAAAGGCCATGAATATTAAAAAGAGCAAGTATTGATATATGGATAAGAAGTTTTAGGAGACTAAAAAAAATGGGGGGGAATTATACAATTATATTATAAAAACAAAGATTAAAGAGATAATATTTAAAATAAAAAAGATAGGATGAGATTCTTACATTGACAGTTATAAAATGGTAGCATTGAGATTGTAGTATATTGGAATTTTATTAAATAAATGAATCAGTGGGATAGAATACAAAGCCCAGAAGCAGGCTTGAATGCACTGACTCCAGTAGTGGTTATATGCCACAAAGCAGTGATTTTCTTAGTAGATAATAAGAGGTGGTGGAATGTAAGATAATCATAATCCTATTGTTTCCATAATCCACTGAGATAGTATTTAGGTAGATTGCAAGTGTGAATTTTAATAATAAAATTGTATTTCTGAGAAATATGCATAGGATAATTTATTGATAATTTAGTTGTAGAAATTTTTAATTAAAACAGGAACAAATATACCAAAATTAACATCTTAATGTTATACTTATTAACTGGGAATTTTCCATCAAATACCTTCTCACTTTACAAAAGGTATTAAAACAGGGAAATGATGGAAATTTTATGCATATATACACATTAATATACACCCACAACATGTACAAAAGTTTGTGCAAGAATCAAAAGTAAAGATTACCCAAGTATGTCATTTTATTTGAAAATAACAAATAGAAAATTACTTCTAAAAATTATTAACAAAAACACTTTTCTCACAACCAACAGAGTTTAAATGAATTAAATGGTATTTGTTTTATCAGTAATTGGAAAAAAGAGAAAGTTATTCAAATTAAATTTTTATTATTGTGAAACCAAGAAAGCAGAAACAAGTTATATAAACTCTCCAACACTATTTAAATTTTTCAATTATCAATAAAGAGAAGAAATCTTTATTATTATTGTGAGTCATGGTAAACTAAACTAAAAAATTTCAGAATAATTCAGTTGATCATTGATGAACTCAGGACATTTTAATTGGAATTAAACAGTAATGTAGAATAAGAATAGCTGAAGGCTTTTCTGTGTAAGCTTAATGCTATTCAAATAAATCTAATTAAAATACAGCTAAAGTAGCTGGGGCCAAAATGAACCTAACAGTCTTTATGCCCAGCTGTCATCAAGCAAGTATACAAGTGCAAGCCCAAATTACTTTCATCCTCACAGAAAAATCCTCACAGTGGCCCAGTAATATAGTACATAATTACATAAATCAGCAAGTTATTTAATAAGTCTATGATAAATTGTCTGAAGAGTTTGAGGAGTTTAAAGATAATACATGATAGTATCCTTCCATAGAAGCAATGGATGAGCAGACAGAAACAAGCCCAGTGTCAAATCAGAGATTCTCTTGCTGATTTCTTGGTCAAAGGGAAGCACACTACAAAACAGGCTTTTGTTATTGCTTCTGATCACCCACTGGAATTTGTTGGCAAGATTATATTGATGAACAGAACACACACTGCTATCCCAGAACATGGAGAAATCAACCTAGTGCTAGTTTGGAAGCTTACTATACAATGACTAGCTTGCCTAGTGCTGGAAGCTACTATTCAAGAGCATGGTGCAGGGAGCCATTTATAGCCTATGCTAACTGTGAGTATTGCAAACTGCAGTGATGACTGGCTAAACAAAAGATGCTGATTGGTACAAGGCATGAATATCATGGGGGTAATCATGAGTTTTCTCATCGCACTTAAGACCTGTTCTGCAAGGAAGAACTCATACTTGATATGATAAACAAGGCAAATAAAGAGGCATAGTATCAAACTTTTAACTACTTATCCATATATCTCTATTTTAGTGAAACTTTCATTCCTCATCAGAGGAGTTTCTTTATGCAACAGAAAGAGGTTTATCTAGTGATAGCTAGATAAAGTAAAGAGACTAAGTTATTGGATAATATGCACTCTTAAGTAAAACATCTTTATTACACATAAACTCCCAAGGCCTGGAGAATATGCAAATATATATATATATATATATATATATATATATATATATATATATATCTGGAGAGTGTATATATATATATATATATATATATATATATATATATATACATATATATTCTTTGATGAACTCAGGACATTTTAATTGGAATTAATTGGATATATATATATATATATATATATATATATATATCCAATTATGGATATATATATCACATAAATCAGGGAAGAGTGCTGCGAAATAATGTTTTCTAGACATAATAGGGCATTGCACTTATGTACTTATAGAAGCTGTAGTTCCCAACACAAGACCTGTGCAAGCATAAGTTCAACCAATTCTCGAAAACGGAGAGAGAAGAATTTAAAAGACTCCTATCCCAGACTGAAGAATCTTTAGGATATTATGGCCTCTGAGGAATGGTTGGTCAGTTTTCTTCAGTTATGTGGCCACAATAGGCTGGCAAATTACAGTGTACGTTACATTTAACTACACTGGTAACATAAACTGAAATAGGTTGTGTCTTAGGGTTTCTATTCCTGCACAAACATCATGACCAAGAAGCAAGTTGGGGAGGAGTGGGTTTATTCAGCTTACATTTCCAAATTGCTGCTCATCACTAAAGGAAGTCAGGACTGGAACTCAAGCAGGTTAAAAAGCAGGAATGATGCAGAGGCCATGGAAGGATATTCTTTACTGGCTTGCTTCCCCTAGCTTGCTCAGCCTGCTCTCTTATAGAACCCAAGACTACCAGCCCAGGAATGGTTCCACCCACAAGAGGCCTTTCCCTCTTGATCACTGATTGAGAAAATGCCCTACAACTGGATCTCGTGGAGGCATTTCCCCAACTGAAGCTCCTTTCTCTGTGATAACTCCAGCCTATGTCAAATTGACACAAAACGAGCCAGTACAGATGGGTTGTGAAAGGAATAATTAAGAAGACATGAAGTTTTCAAAAAGATAGAAAGATGAAGAAAAAGGAGGAGTAGAGGAATGGTGGAAACATGGGACCTAAATACATTATTGCCAGGTATGAAATTTTCAAATAAATTACACTTTTGAAAAATATCACAAATATATGATGATAGTACTATCAAAACAGTTAAAAAGGAGGACCAGAGCTAGGTCTATTAATGAAAAGCTTCATGAAATATTTGAACACAACCTTTATTAAACTTAACAATTAATCAAACATTGGTAAATAATGTATCACAAAACTATCTAATAAGCAGTAGGTTAAATGAAAAAGAAAATATAATCTACCAAAAAATGTAATGGATTTGAGACACAAGTTGTTATGTATACTTAATTTTATTCTAAAAAAAAAGAAAGAAAGAAATAATTCAAAGTTTATATACATTGTGTGAATTTTTAATTTATGAAAAATATGAATTCATTAATCCAAAGAAAATAGAACAATCCATCCCAAGGCAATAAGAAACACTGAGGAACTCCAGTGCCATTGAGATTCTCTCTAGCACAGTCAGGTGTAGGAAAGAAGACATGTCATTGAAGCCTATATGCTTCTCAAATGAGATTAGTTTTTCCTTATATGCAAGAGAAACCCATATTAGCTCCCAATTCAATTGAGAATGTAGAAAAAAATGCAGTCTCCTTTTAATGTTGATTCATGTAACATCTAAACAGCAGTGAAAAGGAAAACCACCATAACCAGATTAAAGGAAGGTATTTGAGCTGGGAAAACTATCAGGTGGAAACTTGAGCCACATAGAGAGCCTGAGTGAACCAACAGACAGTGTGAGCAAACAAAATAACATCTAACAGTTCCTTCAAAGGATGCTTTCCATTTTCAAGACAAAGGGATTGTGATAATATACTGGAATGATGTACCCAAAGGCATAAAAAAAAAAAATAACAGGAGAAGAAAGTCAGCTTCTGCACTGTGTACACTGGTAAGATGATGTGCTTGTATGTGGAGTTTTGTACCATTTGACAGAAAGCTGTATGTTTTAAATGCATTATTCTGTATTCTATAGCATCAATTAAAACCTTCTAAGAGTTAAAAGCGTTAAAATTGTGCAAAAGTAATAGAAAAATATTGTGAAAATACTAAAAAATATGTGAAATGACTTTGAATACAGAAGTTTCTAATTGAAAATAAAGATATGTCAAGTGTTAAGGTCATTTCGTATGAAATAATACCAGAGTTCTTCATCCTAAAAATTTAACAATTAGAAATATATATATATATATATATATATATATATATATATACCTTACAAGAAAACAAAGATTAAAATAACCGAGTACAACAACCCAACAATTTATCTCACTGATTTATTAATATGTATGTTAACATTAAGAAAACGGAGAGAAATCATGAAATATAGAAAATCTACACTATTTCATCCTGATTTTTCTGCCACATGCAAGCCCAATCAATGTGAGTTTTCAAGAACAATTTAGTCATTACAGATTACACAGTTTATCTGTTAATTCCAGTAAATGTCTCAATATATTTTAAATGTCTTACGTAATTCCAAATACATTGTCTGGATTTAGTGGAATCAAGATGTAAAGCACAAATTCATTAAAAATTAAAGACATTTAAATTGTATTTAGCTATATCTTTAGAAGAAAAATATAAAAATGACTTTCTACTGAGTGAAAACAAAACAAAACATAACATAACATAACCAAATTTCTATAACTTATTAAACAATTTTCACAGGCAAACTATAACTAAAATACTTAACCTTAGGAGGGAACAATGATGTAACAGCTACAGACATAGATCAGGTAAATGGTAAATATCAAATTTGTTGAGGTTCTTGTGATATTAGACATCTAATGCTTTCTAATGTCGAAGCAAATTATAAAACAAATATTACGAATGAATCAGAGTGTTTTTGTTTAAATCTTAAACATACAGCTCTTTTGACCAATTGTGTTTAAGCTAGTATAATTTTACATTAAAAATAAAGATATAAAACTGGACAGAATTTTGTTTTTAATTTAAACTATATCCATTGTAGAAAAGAATATCAATGAAAATGATTCAACTGCTCTGATTAAAGATAAGGCAGAAAGAATATGGTTAGAATCTAAATATACTATGCAGATAGTATGAATTTAAATGGTTTATGCTTAGATCATGGGATAAATTGTAAATTACGTTTTAGTATAGAATCAACAACATTACAAAATAGCAAAGAAAGATCCAATATGATCCAGAGAAGAAAGAAATCATCAAGTTTTATACGAAGTACTAGGAATTAGACACATTCCTGGTAGGCATATAGGATAAAAAGACCTGAGATAGAAAGTAGAGATGGCCATTAGAAAAGCTTCCTCCTGCAGCACGTGGAAACAAATACAGAAATCTACAGCCAGACAATATGCACAGAGTGAGAGATATTGAAATATTTATTCCAAAAACAAGGTATCTAAATCAAACCCGTCCCACTTGGAGCACAGGTGAGCCTGCTGATAAGAATGCAGAAAAAAAAATGTAAGAGTCAAAAGGGATAGAGAACAGCAGGAAAACAAAGCCCTCTTGATCAACTGATCAAAGATATGAGCTCACAGAGACTGAAGAAGCAGGCACAGGCCCCGCACAAGTCTGCAGCAGGTCTTCTGCATATAGCTCCTAGTTCGGTGGTTTTTATGGGACTCCAGATAAAGGAAATCTCCAGTTCTTGTGCCTTCTATTAGGGTCTTTTCCTTCTGTTGGTTCTTCATATCCAAATTCAATGTGATAGTTGTTGTTTTATCTTATAAAATTATTCTTTGTTTTATACTTTGTAATATTAAGCAAAAAGGGAAGGAATGAGTGAGAGGGAGAGGGATAGAGAGAGAGAAAGGGAGACAGAGAGATGGAGAGAGAGAGACAGAGACAGAGACAGAGGGACAGGGAGATAGGGAGAAAGAAAAAAAGATGTAATGGTAGTCCTTCCTTTTCCACATCCTCTTGTTCTGTGATTGTGGGGAATTGCAGGCTGGTCTCCAGTCGAGCTGACGTTTGAACCCCGATGGTCATAATTCACCTACATGACACAGTAGGCATTCTCTCATGCTCCTGGAACTCAGGACCCTGCCTAAGTTACCACCTCCCACAGTCCCCACAAGAGAAGCATGGTCAGTAGTCAGGAAAGTGATGGCCCAAGCTTCTGACCTTCAGGCTAAACTCCTCCCCAGTTACCTAGCAACAGTGAAGACCATAAAAAGGGGTGTTGAGCCCCACCACTCTCTCTTACTCTTACTGTCATTCCTTTACCCTCTCAACTTCTCACACTTCTCTCTCCTCTTCCCTTTCTCTTTGTCTTTTCTCTTCTTCCCT
>NC_034602.1:74183829-74199310 GCF_900095145.1 Mus pahari | reverse complement strand
CCTCCTCTTCTTCTTCTTCTTCTTCTTCTTCTTCTTCTTCTTCTTCTTCTTCTTCTTCTTCTTCTTCTTCTTCTTCTTCTTCTTCTTCTTCTTTCTTCCTTCTTCCTCTCTCTCTCTCTCTCTCTCTCTCTCTCTCTCTCTCTCTCCCCCCCCATGCATTTCTATAATAAAGCTCTAAAGCTCTTAAACCATAGTCTCTGCTCTGCTCCTTCAAGGCACATTGCGCACTCTGGTCGTGTTGGGAATTTCTTGCCCTATTCCCTCTCTCCTGAAACTTTGGAGTGGTAGCAAGGTAGCTCCAGGGAGGTCCCCGGTCAGGGGGGGGTGCCCCTTTTCTACCCCTGCAGCACGAGTCAGGCATGCTTACCCTGGGCCCTGTGGGAAAGTGTCCCGCTGTCCCCCAAGGCTTGTGTCTGCCTGCCCAGAGCACAGGGGGAACTCTGGCCAGACACTAGGCCCAGTTTCCTCCCCAACTTCTTCCCCCCCCACCCCTGGCCATCACCCGCTTTTTTTTTTTTTCCCAACATGTGATCAAGACTAAGGCCTGACAGTTTCAGACTAAGGTCTGCTAAATACTTACTTCCATCAGTAGTGTCAGATAAGCACAAGTTCAAAGCCAGTCCAGAACATGGGCACCCAAAGTTGTGGACCTACAAGATTCTCCTTTTTTGTTTAAATTGATCAACCCTAAGTTAGGTAGAACCCATTCCAGGGACCAAAAACACTTAGAACTCCAACACCTGGGTAGAGACTCCTGCTGCCAGCACACCCTCTGGAGAGGTAATTCTAGGTGATCCTTGCTGTCCTTTGATTCTTTGTTTTCACTAAGAGTTTTCTCATCTGTAGATTCTAACTGGTGTGTCTAAAATTTTCTCTGCTGCTACTTGTTGTATTCAAGACTTTTTTTCTGCCTTTTAATTCCGTACCTTTCATCCCAACAGCCAGACAGTAAGAAAAACAGAACATTGTTGCTATCTTTGACTAGAAGTAGTTCACAACAGATTACAGGTTTTGAAGAGTGATGGTTAATAATACCTTTCAGACAAGTAATGGGTCCTGCCTTCTGAAGACAAGCTATTAAAATGAAGGAAGACAATAAGTTTTCTGAGATTTTCATGAAAAATATTACTGTAGGATAATGTTTTGAGTAAAAGGTAATTAGTCCTTCCAGTGACAGGCCCAAAGTGGTATCCAGCTCAAGGGGAGGTCCCAAGGCCTGACACTATTACTGAGGCTATGGAGGGTTCACAAAAAGGGACCTAGCATGACTGCACTCCTGAAGACTCAGCAAGTAGCTGAAAGAATCAGATGCAGATATTTGCACCCAACCAATGGACAGAAGCAGCTGACCCCTGTTGTTGAATTAGGGGAGGCTGAAAGAAGCTGAGGAGAAGGGCTGTAGGGGGACCAGTAGTCTCAATAAATCTGGACCCACGAGATCTCTCAAACATTGGATTACCAAACAGACAGCATACACCAGCTGATATGAGGCCCCCAACACACGTATAGTAGAGGATGGCCAGGTCTGTGTTCATTCAGACATGATGCACCTAACCCTCAAGAGACTGGAGGCCCCAGGGAGTTTAAAGGTCAGGTAGGGTGGGAGGTGGGGGCATCCATGTGGAGACAGGGGTGGGACGGAAGTCTGGAATGTTGAGCAGTCAGAGGGTAGATGAGGTTTCAGGGAGTGGAATATGGAGTGTAAAAAATAAATTAAAAATAAAATAATTTTTAAAAAAAAATGTTAAAATTTATTTTTGAAAATGTAAACTAAAAAAAGGTAATTAGTAAAAACATATAGGAAGTGAATAAGTACCAAGGATGTAAGACTAATTCATAACTCTGATCGTTGCAATTGAGTCAAATTCCTTCTCCAATATTTTAATATTTAATCAAATGAAAATAAAAATTGTTATGTCAAATCTTAAAATTCGTTTATCCTTTAAGGTATAGCTCTCTCATATATAATATATTTATAAATTGTAACAATACATATATGTACCTTTCAAACAACAACAAAGCAGTATCACCTTGAAGGAAAAGCGCCCAGCCAGTATACACCTCTTTGTTGAGTCTGCTGCTTACAGTAATGTGTATTTGTCTTTCTCTCTTTAATGAGCATTCATTTAGGCACAAATGAACTAAGAAATTTTGAGAAAAAAAAAACGTTAAATGAATGACGAAAATGTCACGACTCATCTGTCCCTGGTACGCAGCGTTAATGTGTCAAAAGTAAGACTGGCACGCATCCTGGTAACTCTCTCTTCTAAGGCATTGATCTGAATACCAATGGCAGATTTTTGACTGCAGATGTTAGAAGTAAACCATTTCTAACAGATGCATAATCTGATTAAATATGCAACGCAATGATATTGTCAAAACCTATTAATCACTCTTTCAAGACACATTAGTGGAGGCTTTACTGACAGCCGTGAGGATTAGATTGTCTGTTCAGTACAGGTATTGTTACTCAAGCAGAGCACCCAATACTTCTTAAAGGGGAAAATTCTTTAACAGGCAAGAAGTGCATGGTGGTTTAAAATACTGAATGTTGATTTTTCTTATCAATAAAGAAAATAAGAATACTTTTTGTTTTGTTCTAATAATGTGTATCTGCTCACACTTAGTTTCTAGTTACACCTAGATTGCAAGAATGCTTTGTGTCACACTGGGTCTAATTCAGAAATGCAAGTATGGAGCTGAACCTCTAGCATGCATATATTAGAAGGGAGTCCCATGACTGATGATTGTACAATGAATGTTTACAGATGACAGTAGCTAAGCCTTGTTTTCCACTGAGAATACTAACAAGTATTGATTTCCCAGCCATTGATACATACAAGTACTATACTTTAAACTGAAGAGAGAAGCACTTTAACTTTAACACCATGAGATATCTTACATTCTGTCCTTGGTTCACCCTTACTGTTTGAGATTCTTACAATATTAATGATTGTCAGGAAAACTACACTAAGCAACTGTTTGCCAATATGTGATCCAAATGTTCTCACACTGAATTATTCCGAGTTCCAGAAATTTTACACCAGAGATGCAAATAGATGAGCCAATTATAATTAAAATTCATTTCTTTTCCAATTCTCACATACTCATTTAAAAATAGAATATATTAAAAATGACCAATTTTTTTAAAAGAATGAGCTACTCAGATAACAGGAGATTTTTAAAAAACATTGAAGGCATCTAAACTAATTAGAAATATTAAAGACGCAAATGTACTCAAGTTCTTATACTTCACATGAATATTTCTTTTGAGCAGTTGGTAACTTAAATAATAGAAATAGCAGCAAATCCAAACATCCTGTAATGGCTATTCCTGGTTGTCAACTTCATTATATATGGAATGAACTACAGTTCAGAATCAGAGAGCTCACCTGTAATTCAGACCTTAAGGCTGAAAGACACAAGTTTCTGACATGGATCTTGGCATGGAAATCTTGAGGCACAGTGGCCATGAAGTGCTTAGGCCCAGGCAAGGTAGTAAACTCCTTTAATCACAGGAGACTGAAGCAAGGAGTTCAAGGTCAGCCTGGGACAAAGCAAGTCCCAGATCCATGCACACACCTTTGCACACACCTTAAATCTGGGACGCACCTTCTGCTGGAGACCTACATAAGGACTCTTCCTCACCTGCTTGTATTTGGAACATACTTCTACAAACAACCAGATGAAACAACTAGCCTCGTGGGAATGAGCAACTACTGGATTCTTAGACTTCCTATTCCCATCTGGCCGTTGTTGGGTTATTGTAAGTCATCACAATAAATGCCCTCAATATAGTGACAATCCATAAGTTCTGTGACTCTAGAGAACCCCAAATAATACGCATCGTATCCAAATCTCTTACAGGAAGTAGTTCTCCATTCCCCCTCTTTTCCCTGAAAATATGTTACTATTTTTACATGCTGTGTTGCAGTTTCCTAAACCACAGCTTGGCTATTTGGGGGATCAAAAAGTTTTTTTCTGGAAAAAAAAAATTGTAGCATTCAACCAGGCCTCAAAGTGACCCACTTACTCCAAGATTACATATCACAACATGGTCAGATGATAAATAGTATTAATAATTTTAAAGAACTTCAGCCAGAAGAAGAGGAAACTTCAGATTCATAATGTTAAGGATTGTTATGTAGAAGTGTGTGTGTGTGTGTGTGTGTGTGTGTGTGTGTGTGTGTGTGTGTGTCACACATGCACTTACTGTAACACTTATTATTAGAAATGAAGCTATCATTTTTCTTATGGGTTTTTCTTTTATCTAGATTTTTCCTCTAAGGATCTACCCTCCCTAAAGAAACAATTTAATAATTATTATATATAAATGATCTTTTCTGTGGTCTACTCCATATCAATAAGGAAGTAGTAGATATTTTAAAGTCTTCCTGTGTGAGCACAAGCTTATCATGTATTCTTTTCTCTTGAATGTAAGAATAAATATTGTAGAGGGAAATTTAATAAAGTATCTTATCAATGCCATCAATAAGTAGTTCGTCAATGCCATGTATATGCTGCAGAGGCTAAGAACCAGGTGAATACTTTGTCCATAAATCTGGCTGTTCAGTAAGTTCACTCTATCCTGAAGCACATTGAGAGGTTCATTGGTTTTCAATCTCCTTTGAGAGAATGTAGCTGAGAGGCTAGATTCTGGTGTCAGTGAAGCATGCCAGTGAATGTCCAGCAGTAGATAAGGACATATACACTCTCGGCACAAAATTCAGCAAGCAGCACTGGGAGATCCCCACACCTCTTGGCATCTGTATCACTCCTGGGGAAGAAGCTCTGACTTTATGGAAGTGCCTCACCTCAGCTGATATGCTGTAACTGGCCTCAGAAACCCGTATACCCTAGAGACGTGCTTTGTAGTTGACTCCAGATTCTGACCAGTTGACAACAATGACTGACAACCACAGTTGACAATATCATTTCCACAACACCTTGGTTTAGTAGAATCTAAACTTTAGTAATGTTTGTCTTCAGTTATACATGTTCATCTAGTCAGAATAAGAAGGCATGAGTCTTTCAATTTCAATTTATATCTAAACATAACGAGTTTTAGAAATTTGTTAAAGTCTTTTTAAGAGGATAATATCTTCATATAATGGCAGAGGAATCCATGAAATTAAATGTGGTGTTTACTACAGGTTAGGTAAAAATATTAAGCAATGCTTTCTGGCACATTCCCCAATTTTCTTCTGCGTTTTTAGATTTTTATTTTCTAAAGTTTTAATATGAAATTACCTAAATATTATTAATGATATATTATTTTAATAAATATTCAAATACTGTATTATGAGGTTAAATGATCATATCTGAGATTCTGTACAAATCCTATTTTCACATATTCTTTTAAACTTAAATGAAGTTCATGAGAGATTTCTTAGAAATTCCTACAATAGAAGATATGAATTACTTAAATTTATATAGGTATAATTACTAAAGTAGAATATTATACAGTTTACTTCAAGTGGAACTCAGGCCAATTAAGATCATTGATTTTAATTTAGTGCTAAGAGACTTTGAAATATTAAATATCAAAGCTAGGAGTCTTTTTTTTAATTCTGTGCAGACCTAGTATAACAAAGAAAATTTCTCTCCAGATTTCAGAAATGGGAAAAATATCATAGCACATGGATAAAAAAATTGTCATTGTATCAAAACAAAGTATGCACATATTTTAAAATGTCAAATGATGCTTTAAGGCTAAAATAAAACTCTTTTACTATTAAGCTACTCTCTGGAACTGGATGTTCTCTAAAGACTTTTCCTGCTAGCTGATCTTATTTATAAATCTGTATTTAGGTCCACATTCCAAGCGCCGCTAGTTATAATTCTTTTCCTCTTTAGTTTTTTCATTCTATTTATTAAGTCCTGTCAAGGAGCTGGATTAAAATCTGTTATAGTTGTCACATACTAAAGCATACTCCGACAGGTTACTCACTGTCCCATAGATTTGAGCTCCTAGCCCCCTACTTTGTTTTATTGTCATAGTTTTTCTTACACATAGTAGAGGAACCTAGGATACATTGTAAATTAATCATATAGGACTATAGCAGCATGCCTCACATTTCTGTTGCTCTATGCTTATCAACTGCTGCCAGATGTAACATGAGTTCTACTCATCTCTAGGAAATATATGCCATCAATTTTTCATGGTCTTTAAAATGATCAAACTTTAGAGTAGTATTTTCTCTTGTGTGCCTGCGGAAGCCACGAGTCAAACTTGGGTGTCATTTGTCATAATGTCTCACCTTGAATTTTGATCCAGAGTCTAACACTGCAAAAGTAGAAACAAGAGAATGATTCTACATATGGTGTTGGAGGCTAGACAAGGATACATGAGATCTGTCTTTAAAAATATGTCTATTATTATCTGTAGTTTTAGTTACTAATACTTTTCTCTTCAATACATAGATGTTTATCTACTATGGTATATTTGTAAAAAGCCACAGAGGAGAAACTATTAATACTCTGATCAATGAACATGACATTAAACTATGCTGATAAAATAGCACAATATCAGAGGTTCCTCTTTGACTGCCATGACTTATATTTATTGTGCGTGAAGTAAGTAGACAAGGGTAAGTAGACAGCTTAACTTACATTTTCAGGCTAAGGGTCAGGCTTTACTTTCAACTATGACTTATGATGATATCGGTTTTCTTCCTCGGTTTATAGCCAGGTTCTCATTCTGTAACCCAAGCTGTCCTGTAACTCACTGCATTGCTCAGGTTGCTCGCCATCATAAATGATCCTCTTGACTCAACTCTCTGAGTACTTAGGAATAGGGTATGATTCACCATGCCTAGATACAACTATGGTTATTTGTGAAACTGATATAGTTGCTAAAGTTCTATGATCAAATCTATTATGAACCTCAAAAAGCAGTACAACACTCTCAAATAGATGGAGGTTTGTCATCTTTCTGTGCTATTAGGTTTCTATTAGTAGATTCCTTCTGTGACTAAATGCACAGAATGCATTGCAAACCATCAATCATGTTTTTATACCATCCACTGTTTTGTTTGAGTGAAATGCTGGGTAACTGCCTAACTTTGAATGTTTCTCAACTGTATTTAAATCTCTCAGTTACATTGACATTAACAAAATATGAGCCACAACTTGATTTTTAAACAATTTTCACATAAACAGAGTGTAACTAAGATGAAAATTGTGCTTCATTCCTGATTAAAATTCTAAGACTGATACCCACCATTTACTGTTTAAAATTTGTAACCCCTTAAGGTATAAGACAGTCCCAGTAACATCCATGTTACATATCTCTAATGCTTAACTCTACATATTATAGATATGTTTGGCATCAATTGCTCTGTGTTTTATTTCCCATGGATTTCTAGTCTATGTTCCTTATTCTACTTAAATACTGTTCAGAGAACCTGTTTTCTGCCTAATACCTTCTCATTTTTCAGCTCTAGATAGCAAAGTAATTTACTTAGAAGGAGTTTTCATCCATTTGTTTGCCATACAAATTTTGATTCTCATTTCTGTATTATCTGTAGTATTTTCTTCCTGGCTGTGTATATTTATATTTGTTGATATAAAACATGTCTCAACTTAAAAGAAGATGTCTGTGTAGCTGTGTGTACCTATCAACAGTTTGGTTAAAAAAAAAAAAAAGTATGGTAAATCCTTAGGAAATGTGAAGTTGCATCATTAATATAAATAATCAATATGTATGGGGAAATTAAATAAAACAGAAAGTGGTAGCTAACAATGGATTCTAATTGTCCTAGAATATTAAACACTTTCTCTGATGTAAATTGATATTTAGATACTCAAATGATAGCTGTTGAGAAACATTTCATGTCACTCAGTTTATCTAAAAAGTGTAAATTATTTTGATTTTTTTAAAAAAAAGATGGAAACAATTTATAAGCTTATTTTAAAGGAAAATAGTCTTATAATCAAAAACATACATAGAAGTATAGTATAAAAATGAATATTAACTCATAATCAGCATTTCATGCTGTTATATTTTCTGACAAAAAGAAAACTTAGAAATTTTTAATTTTATGTTAATTTCTATTAGAGAAAATTTATCTTTGTGGAGGAGGCTAAGCAATGACTCCCTCACAGTTTCAGTGTCAAGCAAAAGTAAGATTCTACCCCCAGTTGTATTGGGGCACCAATAAGTTTGTTTTGTTGTATACAGAGTCTGGGTGAGAGGTTACTAACAAGAGCATAGGTGATCATGATCACAATATAGCCAAACTGGAATGGTTTTACCCAGCACACAGGGTGGATTCCCATAGTCATGAAGACGGAGGTCCCTTCCCTTAGTTCTTTCCAGCTACATTCTCTAGGGCTCCTCCCTAAGACCTTGAAGTCATAGGTAATTAGGGCAGAGTTGTATATAACTGACTGGAATGACTGAATACTAAGAAGTAGGTTCAAGACACACATGAAACAAGCATCAACTATTAAAAATCTTTGCTGAAATTATCTTTTTTGAGCAAGTACAACTGAACTTCTGAATAAGGCAATTGTTTAGCTCAAAAGACAGTGCTAGCAATTCCAACAACCACTTGCTTTTCAGTGTATCTTGGAACACAAAAGACATTTTGTCTAAATGCAATGTTAGTGACACAGGTTGTTAAGATAAGAATCCTATTCGAAAAATGGCTTGTTTTGTTACTTACAGGAGATTAAATTATGGGTAGAAAAATTAAATTGCATTACTCAGAAATTGGATAAATTTGTCTAAAGTGCACATAAGTCTTAAAGAGAATAAAGAATTTTTCTACCTCAATTTCATTAAGCATGCACATTTTAATATGTTGATTCTAATGATGTCTCTTTGTAATATTTTGTATAATAACTGAGGATTTATTACATATCTGGAGGTTGAAATCTATAAAGTGATATAGAAGAACAAACATGAATCAAAGCACTTTTAGATGGACTAATTTTCTCTGCATTCAATGTTATATTAGGATAAAGATCAATAGTGTTGTTAGACATTTTATGTTCAGACCTCCCAAAGAATGAAACTATTTTCAAGGACACATTATGTATTTGGTAAAGTACTGCTGGTGTCTTAGTGAGGGTTTCTACTGCAGTTAAAAGACACCATGACCACGAAAAATCTTATAAAGAAAAATATTTAATTGGGCCTGATGCCAAGTTAGTTCATTATCTTCATTGTGAGATAAATGGCAGCATGCAGGCAGACATGATGCTTGAGAAGGATCAGAGAGTTCTACATCCAGATGGGCAGGCAGCAGAAAGGGTACTGAAACACCCTTCTTCCAGCAACTCCACCCCTACTCTAAGAAGGCTGCACCTCCTAATAGTACCACTCCTAATGAGCTTATGGGAGCCACTTTCTGTCAAACCAAACCATCACAGCTGAGAAACTCAAAACATATACCTTATAAAGTCTTAGCTAGTTAACTGAATCCTCCCAGATCTCATAATAGTATTTTTTCTTATAAATATCAGTGTCATTATTGTAGAAACTTGCAAAAAGTATCTGCATATATCCCAACTGTCAGATTGCTATGGGTTCCATATTTAACTTGTTTGTTCTCATAAGGCATTTATTCTCAAAAGTAAAAGTCCTTTCATTCTTAATTTTTTTCTTCTCTTTTATTGGATATTTTCTTTATTTGCATTTCAAACGTTATCCTCTTTCCTGGTTTCCCCTCTGGAAACCCCCTATCCCATCCTCCCTCCCCCTGCTTCTATGAGAGTGCTCTCCCACCCACTCATCCACGCCCAACTCCTCGCCCTGGTATTCCCCTACACTGGGGCATCATTCTTAATTTTAACTTTTAAGGTAATGGTAATTTAACAGAGTAGATTCTTTGAGACATTAAGCAATTGTTTATTGATACAGAGACATACTGATCAGCCTACATGTTGCTTGTGACCTGATTAGCACAAAGAGGATTTGCAAAGTAGTGGCACACAACATGTACAGAGTAAAGCCTAAAATAGTTGATATTTAACTCCTGACAAAAATATATTGAAACCTATCATCATATCGCAGTCCATACCTCTGGAATAAGCTTCCTGGTTGAATTCTGGAAATTGAAAATCTATGTAAGAGAACTACATCATAAACTAAAGATAAAACTATGACCAATGGAATACAAGTGACATAAGAGAGAATCTCAGTCACTGAGGAAATGAGAGAATAAATAGATGCATTAGTCAGGGGAAATGTTAAATTTAAAAAAAAATCCTGACACAAATTCTCCATGAAACCTGGGACACTATGAAAAACCAAAACTGAGAGTAATAGGAATAGAAGAAGGAAAAGATCCCCAACTCACAATCCCATAAAACATACTTAACACACTCATAGAAGAAATCGTTCCCCACCTAAAAAAAGAACATGCCTATAAATGTACAAGAAACTTATAGAACACCAAAAAAAAAAAATGGACCAAAAACTCCTCTTAAAACATAATAATCAAAACATTACACACCTAGAGCAAACAATATTAAAAACTGTAACAGAAAAACTCCAAGTAACATATAAAGGTTGACCTATAAAAATTACACTCAACTTTTCAGTGGAGACTCTAAAACTCAGAAGGGCCTGTGGTTGAATCTGAGGGTTTGGGGGCTAGACGTCTGATGGTGCTGATAATAACTCATATGAAATGTCTAGAATGAAATGAAACAAATGTATGGAAGAGGAGTAGATGGCATGAAATAAACTCAGGATGATATCAATAAAATAAAAAGAAAACAATATAAAGATTCGATGAAACAAAGAGCTGGTTCTTTGAGAAAATGAACAAGATAGAAAAATCATGAGCTAAACTAACTAAAAGGCAGAGAGACAATATGCAAATTAACAAAAAAAGAAATGAAAAAGGGTACTTAAACAACAGACACTGGGCAAATTTAATGAATCTTTAGGTCTTACTTCAAAAGCCTGTACTCCACAAAGTTAGTAAATCTAACAGAAATGAACAGTTTTCTCAATAGATACCTCTTTCCAATGTTAAATCATAATCATGTAAACCATTTAAATAGTCCTATAACCACCAAGGTAATAGTAGCAGGCTTAAAACATCTCTCAACCAAAAAAATGCTCAGGGACAGATGGTTTAGTGCAGAATTCTACCAGCCCTTCAAAGAAAATATAACCCTAGTACTCCTGAAATTATTCCATAAATAAATAAATACAGAAATACAGAAGGCACATTGGCCATATTACTTTATGAGTACAGACTCACCCTGATAGCAAAGCCACCCAAAGACTCAAGAAAGAAGGAGAATGACAGAACAGGGATCCAGTCCATCACAAGAACTCAGCAACAGAATCAACTGAGTGGGACTCAGGTGGCTGCAGCGAGATCAGGGAACATATATGTGTCTGACCTAAGTCCTCTGCGTCTGTGACGATAGTGTAACTTGTTGTTCTTGTGGGAATCCTCACAACGGAATCTGGGCTGTCTCTGGCTCTTCTGCCTGAATTTACAACCCTTTTCCTTCTGTTGGGTTGCTTTGTCCAGCCTTGATGTGAGAACATGTGACTTGTCCTACTGTAGCTTGTTATTCTGGTTTTGGTTGATATCCCTAGGATGCTTGCTCTTTTCTGAGGGCAAGTAAAGCTGGTAGATCTGAGGGGGGGGAGGGGGAGGGAACAGACTGGGGAGCAGGAAGGGGGATGCTGCAGTCTGAATTTAGTATGTGAGAGAAGAATAAATAATCAGAAACTTTGAAATTAATATAATTTATTACATTTTCCCCCAAATACAATAATGAAGGCCTTGACTTATATGAAGATGAAGGCCTTGAATTATTCAATGTTTGTTGAAATCATCAAACAGTATTAAATTTATCACTTAGTCCAAGAAAAAAAAATATGTGTCTATAATTTAAATAAAGTTAAATAGCGTAAAAAGATGTTGCCTTACTATAGTATAAATTTATAGAAAGAAGTACAACACCTGTGCAATAGTAACTTTCTTATTCTAATTTCTCTTGAGTTGCTAGATAAATATTTGATTGTATTTTGGAAAAAAAATATGCCCTACACTAGCAAACATGTGCAAATACTATTTGTTTTATAACTTCAGAAGGTTTCTATGTATCTAAAGGTAGTTTATCATGTGTTACCCAAATCATACAAACAGTATCTATAAGTAGCTATAATAGCTATAAACTATCCCCATAGTTAAGACTTCATAAGGAGTCAACATTCAGTGTCACAAAAGCACATTTTCAAACTTAGAATCTCTCCTAAGTCTAAATTAGAAAGTCTACCTACTCATTTATCCGTATTCTAAGGCAACTCACTATTAGCATCCCAGATTCACTACATAAGAAAAGTAACTTTATTTTTCCACTTAGTTTATTTCTGTGTTTCTGTTAAGTTCATTGGTATATTGATTATAATATATCTAGTTTGTATTTTATGTAGTCTTCACATGTAGTTTAAATACATTCTTACCTGATTATAGTGTTTTGGTTAAAGAGTACCTTCCAAATCCAATATATCCATAAATAACTATGAGATTACCTAAGGAAGCGACTTTACCAGAAAATTTCACACATATAGACTTTGAGGTTTCATATTGCTAGAAGTTATTTTATTGATACTTTGTCATTTTTCCACTGTTCCTAGAATTAATATACTTTTTTAAATTTTTGATTAACATTTTCTTCCAAAATTCTCCTCAAGAAAATAAAAGATATTTTTAGGTTACTTTTATGGTAGCACTGAACTTTTAGACTAACTGACTATACATTTGCATCATATTTGCTGCTAGTTTATGTTAGAAATAGAGATTGGGTTGAGTTAGTACCAAGATAGAAGA
Source organism: Mus pahari (assembly GCF_900095145.1). Lineage (NCBI taxonomy): Eukaryota > Metazoa > Chordata > Mammalia > Rodentia > Muridae > Mus > Mus pahari. The sequence goes on along the minus strand of NC_034602.1, from coordinate 74,186,501 downwards.
AAATATGAATATGTTCTACCAGTGGTTAAAAATCACGAAACATGGGTTATATTTGTATATCACCAGCCTCAGTAGAAATATGGCGTCACATTTAAACAAACCTTTACTTTCTACACATCTGACCTCAGTGTCATGTACAATAATGGTCTAAGTCAATGCAAGAAAAAATAGTAAGAAGTAAACATTAAATTTTGTTCAAGAAATCACTGAACCTTGAAGGGAGAGGAACTAGAAAAAAAAATCCTCCTTTAAAATTTAATTAAGCTACAATTCACAGACCACATGAAGATCATGAAGAAGGAAGATCAAAATGTGGATGCTTCAGTCTTAGAAGGGAGGAACAAAATATTAATAGGAGGAAATACAGAGACAAAACGTGAAACAGAGACTGAAGGAAAGGCCATCCATAGACTGCCTCATCTGGGGAACCAACCCATATGCAGTCACCTAAACCAGACACTATTGTGAATGCCAAGAAGTGCTTGCTGACAGGAGCCTGATATAGCTGTCTTCTGAGAGGCTCTGCCAGTGACTGACAAATACAGGAGTGGATGCTCACAGCCATCCATTGAACTGAGCACAGGGTCCACAATGTAGAAGCTAGAGAAAGGACCGAAGGAGCTGAAGTAATTGGCAGCCCCATAAAAGGAACAACAATAAGAACCAACCAGTACCCTCAGAGCTCCCAGGGACTAAAGCACCTACCAAAGAGTACACATGGAGAAACTCATGGCTCCAACCACTTATGTAGCAGAGGATGGCCTTGTGGGACTTCAATGAGAGTAGAGGCCCTTAGTCCTGTGAAGGATTCATGCTCCAGTGTAGGGGAATGTCAGGGCAGGGAAGGAGGGTGGGTGGATTCGTGAGCAGCAGGAGGGAGGATTGGATAGCGGGGTTTTCGGAGGGAAAAGTAGGAAAGGGGATAACATTTGAAATGTAAATAAAGAAAATGTCTAATAATTTAAAAAAAATAATAATGTCCTTGTGAGCTTCTAGGTATATTCTGGGAATCAAACACAAGGCCTGGAAGAATAGTTAGTGCTCATAACTGCTGAGCTATCTCTCCAGCCCTTTGGCTCTTTGTAGGAGTTGTAAATTTGGTGCATGTTAGTTAAACCATTAGTTGCATATTTATCTTTGAAATATTAAACGTGATTTGTTAATATACCTCTTCTTTTCATTTATTTGTGAACTAAAGCAGCACCCCTATGCATCTTTGAGTTTTTATGGCTCATTTTCATGAAGGGCATATGCAAGTATTGTTGATTAAATGAATAAAGAATAGATTCTTTTTAACTGAAGAGAAATATAGCTACATTTACTTTAGTTCTAGAAATATTTGAAACATAATAGTTCTTTCAGATATGGTAAAAGCTTAGAATGAATAAGGCACATACATAAATTGTACTAAGATGTGTTCCTTTAGCATGTGCCCCAGAGAGCTGCACCTCAGCAAAGAACTCACATATATAATTTTAGTAGATAGTATAGACCTGTGAATAAAGGACTTTTTTTTTTAAAAAGTGAGAAAAAGGAGATGATCCTTGAAAAAGATGTATTACCAAGCTGTCTTTCTCCCAGTGAGGTGATTGATGTATCATGCCCCCAAGAAACAATATAAATTGTGTCTTACAACTAACTCCCAGCATTATGGAGAATGGAAAGAATTTATTCACTGGTTCCTAACTCACCCAAGCTCCAAGGATATTATTCCAATCCCAAGTTAGATCTTGTTCATTTATTATTGGATTTCACACCTGTGGGGACAGCATCTGCAACATATGTCCTAGCCAAGTAACAAGAGATGTCCCAAGGAAATGGAAGTGAAGGATAGATCAGTTACTGTGTCTTCAATTCTGGAGCTAATATCAGATCAAGCTAAGATGATCATTAGTAAATCTAAATGCTTTGATGTCAGGTAATTAAAAAACAAGTTAAACATAAAATTAATTTTTGATAAAGTAGATTTCAATAATACTATATATTACTACGTTATAAAAAGTTTCATTATTCATTAAAATTTTACATTAAACTACAATGAACTCCATGTTAACATATTTATTTAGAGTATATTAAGGACTTTTAAATATTATTGAAAAAATTAAATGTATTTTGAATATTGGCAGAATATCACTTATAGTCACCCACAGTCAATATTGAGCTATATTTGAAGAATAACATTTCCATGAATGATGAGTGTACATCATTGGAGTCATTAATGCATGTAGAAGCAAAATTAAGATGCTGAATGAACTGAAGATATGACAAAAATGCAGAAAGGCAAATTTGAGCGAAGTATCAGAAATTCATTCATCAGCATCAGTGAATGTGTCAGTGTTACTACAGCAGGTATTATAACAAAATGTCAGAAGAAGAAAAACAAGTGATAGTTCATTCATTTTTAATGAACATTATTTAAAAATTATGCTCATTAATTTTCAATAAGAGCAATATATAAGGCAAAACACTTTAGATACATATGTTGTTCATTGAATGCTGCTTAGAAGGCGTTTGTTGTGTCAAGTAAGCTTTTAAATTTATTTGTGGTTAGTTTCTATACAATTTTGATAATGTATCTCCATACCATTAAGAGTGAAATCATTTTGTATGACTAAAAGATAAAGAAAACAATTCTATAGTGTGTGTGTGTGTGTGTGTGTGTGTGTGTGTGT
>NC_034602.1:74160977-74183064 GCF_900095145.1 Mus pahari | reverse complement strand
CACACACACACACACACACACACACACACACACACACACACATACCCCCACACACACTGACAGTATCTATGAGTTAAATTTCTTACATAAATTTTTAACATCATCAAAATCTTTAGTAAACATAGAGACATGTAGAAACATATGCAATGCAGTGAAGGCCCATCTCTTTGAGAAATGGGCTTAGTGTGGCAAAATGACTAGATAGATATGGACACCACTCCACGTGGATGCAAATATATTTTCATTGCTGTCATTTGAAAAGAACAAGTTTCATTTTATGCGATCTATTTCAGTTGTCTAAATTTGGTTGCTGTTAGTGACAATTTATGTTGTAATAGAATGGGAAACAATCACCTAATTTGAAGTTCTAAGTGTAACATGGTGACATGGTATATTCCCAAGATTTATAAATGTTCTTCACCACACAAGACTGGTTTCTTCATTCAAAATAGTTCTTCTGTTGCAAATAAGAGTGCACATTTTCTATTTCCAATTTATTGTTATTAATTTAAATAAAATCAACTCTGTGAAATTATAAACCTGCTTCATTTGCATAAAATATATAACAAATTAAACCTGACTTCCCTTACAACAAATTTTAACCATATCCAAGTCATTCCTTGCTACGGATTTTTCTTCTAACTTTTCAATTATTATAAAAAGAATTCTTTCTATAGTCTTTTCTTTGTTCTCCAAGAAGTTAAGCATGGGTATTACCAGAGATTCAGTATTTTGAGTTTGAACACACAAAAGATTGTCAGTTCAAAGGACTTTCAACTAATGACAGAGTGATTACTCTGTCTGTAATCTGAACTGCTATTACATTAGAAAGGCCTTCAGAACCAACAGACATGTTATTTTAAGGTAATGGGCACTCGGGAGATGGCACAGTGTACAAAGTGCTTGCTACACACTATATAACTTCATATCCCTGCAACTTCTATAAACACTAAGTATGGAAGTGCCTGTATACAGTCTCCATGGGGGAAGGGATAGAAATAGGCAAATCCAAAAGAGCTCACTCTCCAGCCATTCAGTCCTAAACAGATAACTGAAAGCCAGTAAGAGACCTTGCCTCATATAATAATAATAATAATAATAATAATAATAATAATAATACAGACCACAGAGAATAAATCTTGAGTTCAGCCTTCAATCTCTACATGTAAACATATACAGATATAGATGAGAACAATGCAGGACACTCATGCACATATAAGCAATCATATGATATATCATATGATTTTCATAGTTTTTATTTTTTCATATATATATATATATATGACTCTTATTCAAGTAATCTTTGAATGTTTACTAATGTAGAAGGATGACGAGAGATCATTATCATTAATGGAGATTACCAAGACCTCCTATTGTTGGTCTAGGGTATTTGGTAAGGTAATTTGTGAATGCATTTGAGAAGTTGCCTATCTCTTAAGACATATATTTGTTTGGGTCTTTTTTTTTCTTATCATTTAGTAAAATAGCCATTGAACAGCCATGTTTTATAAATACCTCTATAATATCTGAAGTATTATGAGTATTAGCAAAAATTATAATACAGCTTTAAAAAAACAGATATTTCTGTCTGAGCTACACATTAGAATCACTATTTCTAAATTATCGGGTCAACTACCAGGAATTTTTTAAATGAAAATATATATAAGTCAGTAAGTAATTCTTCAGAAATCTTTGCAACAATCACTGTGTCTCAGTATTAAAATAGATAAGCTAAAAATGTAAATATGAATGTATTTAAGTTTTGTTAAATTAAATTACATCTAAAATAAAAGTATAACAGTTTTGACATCTATTTGTAATAATCAAATATTTGGTTTTGAATCAAAATGAATTTGTTTGATTGTAAAATTATAATCAGAAGTATTTTCCTTCTGTTGTTTATGATACTAAAATTATTGTGAGTGCTGATTGCTACCCATTTAAAATAATTGAATATATATGCCTTAATATATTGAAAATAAACATTACTTGCCTAATTATCTATAGTCTTTAGATTTAGAAGCTTTGAAATTTTGAAATAAAATAAGAAACAAAATTATTAAGCACATAGAACTGTAAATGTGAAATTCAAATGTTAATTTTTACTGGACAAAAATGATCACACAGGAAATACTATTTTATCTTCCATATGAAGATTTAAACATCAGCAAACACATAAATTTTCTAAGATAATAATCATTAGGCTATGGCTAACAATATTATAGCAAAAAGTAAAATACATGCATTTTGTGTCTCACAACTGCCCACATCAAACTAAAGTTTGTAAGTAGTAACACAATAGGATGCGTTTCATCAAAGTTAATAATATTCCTGAGATGAGGAGACAAAGATGAGGTTTTGAAGATGGGATAGGGGTGGAGAAGTAAACAGAATAGGGACTGAAGAGCTTCAAAGAATGACTTTTGTGTCCTTTGATGAATTCAAAAATCCACATTTACATGAGCAATTTCTCCAATTTTAGGTACCATGTGTCAGTTAAATGTGATAATTAAATGAAAAACCCCAGAAATTAACATGTTTTAATATTAAATACATTTTATATTATACATGATTTTATTGTGCTTAGTTTATTAATTTAGATGTTAATGTGATCTTTCTTCTTTGTTTTGCTTATTTATGAAAGTGTATTTTAAATTACATTTCTCCCTTCCTTTTTCCTCCCTCTGAACTTTTCCGTATATACCTCACTTCTTCTTCAAATTCATGGCCTCTTTTTTTCCCATCAATTCTTATTTCATGGATTTATGAAATGGATGTATGTGTTCCCAAACATAACTAGTCAGATTCACATAATGTTTTTTTTTTCTTTTTGTATGTTTTCAAGGATGATTGTTAGGCACGGGACAAACAGTTTTGTATGCTTTGCCCTGAGGAGGCCCACCTCTTCACCTCTTCCCCTCACTGCTTTCATCCAGTGTCTGTAGTTCTTTGTGTAGGGTTTTGGCCCCAGAGTTATTTTTCCTCTGAAGTTTGGTATGTTTACTGATGCCCTTCCTGTTCAGCTCAGGTTTGGGCAGTCCTGTTGGTGTGACGTTATAGATTTAGCTTCTGCAGTTACTAGGATGGTCTTGCTCTTAACAAACATTCGGCACCCCTTGTCCAGAATATTCCCTAAGCCTTAAGTATGGGAATGCTTTGAGGATGTGTCTACTAGAACTGGGCTCCACAAGTCTTCACATGGGTTGGTTGTGGTTTCCAGTAATGGGGGCTATCTGTGCCAAAAGCAACGCCCGATGAGACATGAAGACTACAAGTGAATATGGATGAAAGGCAAATGTTTACAGATTATTTTTAGGGACTGTGCTAGATTAGTAAATTAGTGGTTATAGATTCTCCTTCAGTAACCATGACTTTGTGAGCAGTGATTAGTTAGCTAGATTTAAAATATTTGGCATGATATAGTTCAGTTCTCAATTCCTATTAGAGAGCCCTTGGTTACAGCCAATATATGTGTGCCCCTGCTGCACTCACAGGTTATCATGTAATGCTGGTGTTGATATGGTTCCTAGGTGTGACAACTGAGTAGAACTGTTGATTTTCTACTTCCTTTTGAGGCTTGAACGCTGCCCTCTGGTACCATGAAAGATAGTTCTGAGGAAGAGGGCATTTATCTGAGTTCCACCTCAGAGACCTCTGAGCCATGTTTCTGAGTGCATGCTGCCTTGTGGAGTAGATATTTTCTTAGCACCTCTGGGTGTAAGAAAAGGCAATAGGGATAGTCTGTATGTGGTATGTGTCTCTTAGACAGTGCCGGCCAACTACTCAAAAGGGGGCTTCTCATGTCTGGTCTTCAGGGTTTTTACTAAGTTGTGTTTAGTGAACAGAAGAAGAGCAGTCTATATTTAAAAAGTTCACTAAACCTATATGTCTATATTCAGACTAAATTATATGTCTTCTTGTAGATAGTTAATACTATGATTTCTTGTGGCTTTTCCATAGTTTTATTTTATTTTCTTTTACCTCCCTTTTCCATATCTTCCTGTTTTTATCTCCCTCCTCTTTCCCTAGATACCCTCCCTTTTTCTTTTTTCTCACTGGATCAATTATATCCTGTTCATCACCATTCCCCTACCCTCATTTTCTTTGTATTAATGACCTACCCTTTATATAGGATTTCCACAGCTCATCATTTCCCTCTCCCTCTCCCACCCACCTTGCTCTGGTGCATTCTTATGTCACCTCCCTTTCCTGTCTGTTCTTCTGAGAGTTGGGTGTATCCTATCTCTGGCCCATTCTGTCAAATCTTTCTCTGATTCATTATATTGTCTGCACTTCAATTAGATGTTGCTTTCAAACTTGGCTACTTCCGTCTACAAATTGACTTGACCTTCATTGGTTTGGATTAACAGTGTGTACTAAGGGCATGACTGTACTCCAACAGGATGGATGAAAGATGTGTCATTTCAGCAGAGTTAGACAGACCTAGAAGGTCTTTGGATGTAATCTCTTGCTAAAGAAACCATGTGGCTGGATTAAAATTCTTCTATAGCCTGCTTCTTAGGTCAATTTGAGACAAGCTAGAATAGAGAAAATGGACACACCAGATTGGCCTGTGGGTTAATTTTCACGATGGGAGGGCCCAGTTTATTTTGAGTAGTACTAGCCACGGGCTGGTGGTCCTGGGTACCATGACAAATCAGACTAAGCAAGACAGTAGGAATTAAACCTCTAAAATATATATGTTAAATCCTGCCTCCAGGTTCCTCCTGTCTTGAGTTTCTGCCCTTATTTTTTTCTGGATTGTGGATTTCAAGTTGTAGCCTGCAATAAATCCTTTCCTTTTCCCTCCCCTGCATAAAACCCCAGAAATATCTATGCATAAGAGACAAATAAGTTAATAAATAATTGAGGTACAGAGTTTTGTTAGTCTGTTAAGAGAACAAAAAGAGTAACCTATGGTAATCCCTAGGAGTATTTTGATATAGAGACTTTTACCACACCCAAACTTAGGAAGTTTATTATCTTTTGTGTAAAAAATTGGTTCTTATTGCATTCATTATAAATAGTTATTCATTATAAATAGTCTAAGTAAAGTTAAACCAAGATACAAGGAAGCCTGATTAAAAATCCTGATCAAGGACTATCCATAGACTACCCCATCCAGGAATCCATCCCATCATCAGCCACCAAACCTAGATACTAATGCACATGCCAGCAAGATTCTGCTGAAGGGACCCTGATATTGCGTCCTAATGTGAGGCTATGCCAGTGCCGGGAAAACACTGAAGTAGATGCTCACAGCCAGCTATTGGATGGAACACAGGGTCCCCAATGGAGGAGCTAGAGAAAGTACCCAAGGAGCTGAAGGGAGCTGCAACCCTGTAGGTGGAACAACAATATGAACTAACCAGTACCCCCTGAGCTTGTGTCTCTAGCTGCATATGTAGCAGAAGATGGCCTAATCGGCCATCATTGGGAAGAGAGGCCCCTTGGTCTTGCAAACTTTATATGACCCAGCACAAGGTAAGGCCTGGGCCAAGTAGTGGGAGTGGGTGGGTAGGGGAGCAGAGGTGGGGGGCGGGGTATAGGAAACTTTCGGGATAGCATTTGAAATGTAAATAAAGAAAATAATAATAAAAAAAAAGGAAAAAAAAGAAAAAAAAAGAAAGAAAATGATAATAAGAAAAAAAAGAAAATAATAATAATAAAAAAGACCCCCCCCACAAAATCCTGATCCAACTAACCTAATTACAATAGTAATTGAAAAAAAAAGATTTTAAAATTCATACCTACTCAATATAATCCAAAGAAAACAGTATACGTGATTGACCCAGATAAGACTGACTTCCCAGAGGAAACAAATTTATCTGAAATGTATAAGAATATTAAAAATAATAAATTTTCAGCTATTCTGTCTCTCAGACAATAGCAGAGGTGGTCCCTATCTCTAGCATGAGCAAAAATATGAAAAGAGAACTAGAATTCAGACCTTTGTTTGAAGATTTTAACAGCTATCTCTCACAAAATGATTGAACCTAGAAAGCCATCAAAGATAGATGACCTGTAACCATCAATTCATTGGAAATAATTGGCATTTACCAAGTACTTTTATCCAACAACACCTGAACATGTGTTTTTCCTTAAAGCATCAATGAGACACATTTAATGTGTAACATTCCTGAAGTAACAGAAATGTAAGAATGGAAAACATTAGTGGTTTTCCCTGAGGCAGAGAATTGACCATAAATAGGCTCTATAAAAGTTTCTGTGCTGATGAAAATCATGTGTGTCTAACATTTACCGTGGTCAGCCTCCAAAGTTAGTGCTGTGCGTTAGTTCTTCAAGTTCTTACTGTTGAGAGAAAATGGATAACGATGGGAAGAAATCTGTATTTTTCTTACAACTGTGGTAAATCGACAACTTAAAGTCTATTTTAGTTACATTGATGACTCTCAATATTTTCTTTAATTTAGGGTTATTGTTTCTACTAAAATTAACTCAGGTCTTGTTTATTTTGTTTAAATAAATAATAAAAAGCTTAAATAATTTCAATAAAGGAGGGTTGTTTTAAGTGAATTTCAATCTAGAATGGCTTATAGAAGAAGTAGAAGTTTGAAGGAACTGATGTACTTGCTTCAACTTCTGTGGATTGTAGGATGTTAAAGACAGACTACCCTTGAAATGACTTTGACTCTGGACCATCTCTAATGAAGCATGCTTATAGAAAGAACTGCAGAATCTACTTAAAACTGTGCTTTTATTCTTACTTTTGAAATTACTGTCAGACTCGTAGCTTAGCTAAGGACAAGCATCTGAGAATGAATCATTATTCATCTTCCAACTTAGATAATTTGGACAAAATCAGAGGAAAAATGTCTTAAATTTCAACTTTAGAAATACATTCTTCCAAGTATAATACTGAAAAATATGCAAGCTTACTTTTTAAGGAGATTTGATTTGCACCTAAAAGCTTTTGACAGCTTATGCTGATCATAATATGTGTGCTGTGTTTAGTGTAATTGTCTTAGGAACATTTGCCTTTCTCTTCATTTGAACAGCATGGGCAGACTGCAGCTTTGAGCACTCTCAGAAGCTGCATTTACATGAAAAGTAGTGATCTCTGAATTTGGAAGTGAGGTACACAGCTACACATACTGTCTGAAAACTGGGGTTTATACAGTACTTGCAAGGCAGCCTTTCACAATACTGGCATGTGGCTAGCTATTAATCATTAGTTAGTACACTGAGCATGTGTATAAATTACAGTAAGATTGGCTTCAATTTTACTTGCAAGTCAAGCCTCATATCAAGTATTTCATATAGTAAAATACATATGACCTGATACCCTTGTTTCTTCTTTGCCTTCTTTATCTTATCCTGTATCTACCTTCTCATTTTTTACTTAAGTTAGCTAAAACACCTACATATTAATTCAACACACACACAGAGAGACAAACACATACAAATAGTGATTTCTGTGCTCAAACTGCAATTCCACAGCATCTTTTCTCCTAAGTGACATGGATTTTGTGCCAAATTCTGGATAATAGACAGAATTTTTTTGCATGTGCATAGTAGCTGGCTTGGTGCCTTTCCATCCTGCAAGGAAGCATTTCCAAAATGTCTTAAGGCTCAGCCAAAAAGCTATAGCACATTTTTGAAGGTGAAAGTTGTTGTCCAGAAATGAGCCTAGGTGAATGAAGTCATAATGTCCCAGAGTGAAGCCACTGAAGGCGAAGAAAGAATGAAAGAGTCAATGCTCTTTGCTTTATCATAGGCAAGTGTAGGTCCTAAGTGCATTCCTTAAAAAGAAAACATAAACGACTGAACATTCAAGAAGAAACAGTAGAAGCCCGATGCTTCCGGGAGCTACTGAGGTTGACAGCTTGCTTGCTTTCCTTATAAGAAAACTAAAGTAATTATTTTATATCCTTTTTAGTTAAAATTAAAACAGAATAAATGGATATAGAAATAAGTTATGTCTTACCTGCATTTGCTGAATGATCCATTCTCTGCAATTTGGTATTATATATTGACTATTCACATGTGATAAAATTCTTTTTTTTTTCTCAAATTCCATTCCACAAAATAAAGCTTGAAAAAAAAATCACAATCCTTACAATTCAAATATAATCACATTAAAGTTAATAATAATTTTAGTGCATATATATTTGCATAGCATTACATATATTATTATTTATCTTAAATTATTTAAATTGTTGATATCTATAATCTGGATAATTTTTCATTCTCCTAAAAGTTCAAACATGAATTTTGATTCAATATCAAAAGAACATTCATTTATTTGTCATTTATATCATAATAATTATCTACCAAAGCATTGAATTAGTATTTAGTATCTATTTTATTCCCAACAATATAATTTGTACAAGTGCATGCAAAATATCTATAAACTATATTTTAGACTTTTAAAAGCTCACAAATCACAATTATATAAAATAGTAACTAGTGAACGAGAGGAGGGTAGAAATGTGAGAGGGTAATGTAAAGGGAAATCGGGATGGTTATTTATGAATCTTTCCCTTACTGTGTCAAAAGTTAAGATGAATGAGTGAAAATTCAAACATTGACATTGTTGTTATAACACTTACAATACAATAGAATGAAGTTCCATGTAGACAAACAAGCTAGAAACGTAAGATTTCCGATATCCTATGATTTGAACATATGTCATAGGAAGTTAGTTCAGGAAAAGAAGATAATTTAAGGAGACCATATTGAATGCCTTTATATTTGTTTTAGATGCTGAGCTATGAAAAAATAAGGTGTTGAAGTAGTAGTCATTACAGCCAACAGGAATGCATAAGTGTTTTAGTTTGACTCGGAATTTGCATATCTAACCAGCTTATGGGCTACATATTGTTAAGTTCTGGGAGAAACAAAGATTCAGACATTCAGTTGGGTCATTATGAAGAATATTTAAATGCTTGACGGAGATGAAATGCTTGACTGATTGGAATGACTATACTTCATTTAGCTCTCATTCTGGGATAAGCAAATTTATTTCACAACTAGCATATTTTGCAACAATGATAGTGAAAAGCAAGTAAGCATATTGTTCAAAATTCTCTCACATGGGCCTGTCATTTTACTGCAAACACGTTTATAAACTCAAGAAACTGTGGTAACTCAAGCTTGGTAACACTCTTCATGTATGCATAGCTCCTCACTAAGGAAGAGTGATTACAGAAATGTTCGCTGTTCAGTCCTACTTTGTATAATTAAGATGTTAAACTTGTCTTTAAATCAAAATCAGGGAAATGAAAATATAAGAACTGATTTTAATTAGAATTTCAATACTGTTTCTACATTTTGAACTTTTCATCCAAGATATAAGTTTTAACTTATTCTTGTATAAAATATGGGCAATTACAATATTAAAATGCTTAATTCGACGAACAAGAATTTGTAAATCATATCTAAATATAGTGTGGAATTATCCAAATGTAGAATACTTATACATTAATTTAATTTTAAAAAGGCAAATTGATGGATACTTGAGAATGAATGCAAGAAAGCAAGTAAAATCTTATATTCAATTTTTTCTTCCTGTATACTCAAATGTTTTCAGAATGGCATTTTAGAAGTGAAAAAATACAAAAATAACAGTTAATGCATAAAGAAAACAGTGACTTGTCATTTTTTAATAGAAACTGTAAAATTATTTGTATACTAAATTTACATTAGTGTCTCTACTTATAACATTGGTTCTAATTTATGCTTGTCCTCCATGGCTTCTTCTGTAGATGAATTTCAAATCAGAATTTAATTGATGTGTTCTCTGTTGCTAAAACATAACGAAGCTATTTTAAAATATAATTTTTAGCTTTTATATCCACTAGGAAAGCCTGCAATATTAGAGGAAAATGTCACGTTTCTCTATACACAGTATTTGTGTGAGGAATTTTACTAGTACCACATAAATTTCCCCATACAAAATATCTTACATGGGTTATATAGTAAGCTGCAAAGTATGACTTGCTCCTTGGCTATTTATCTATTTTACAATGTAATTTTGATCCATATGAAATGGGCTACTATTTAGTTCATAGTAAGATAGAAACTGTGATTCAACTCCTTCCTTCCTTCCTTCCTTCCTTCCTTCCTTCCTTCCTTCCTTCCTTCCTTCCTTCCTTTCTTTCTTTCTTTCCTTTTTCTCTTTTAACCTATAAAATTTTTAGTCTCTTCTAAATATATACCATTACAATGAAATTTTTTCTCTGTGAAGAACTTAAAATTGTACTAGTTTCATGAATTCTCAAATAAGCTTAGTTTCTTTCTTTCTTTTTAAATTATCTTTAATCATTTTTTACAGTCCAGTAACTATCCACCTCCTGGTCTCCCCTCCCACAGTTTTTCATTCCACCTCTCTTCCTCCAATCTCCAAGAGGATGTCCCTACGCAGAACCCACTCCACCAAACCTTCCAACTCCCTATGGCCTCCAGTCTCTCAAGGTTAGGCACATCTTCTCTCATTGAGGCCAGGCCAGACAGGTCTCTGTTGTACATGTGTTGGGGGCCTCCAACCAGCTAGTATGTGCTGCCTGGTTGGTGGCTCAGTTTCTGAGAGATCTCAGGGGTCCAGGTCAGTTGAGAATGCTGGTCTTCCTATGGGGTTGCCCTCCTCCTCAACTTCTTCCACCCTTTCCCTAATTCAACAACAGGGGTCCCTGGCTTCTGTCTTTCGGTCAGGTATAAGTATCTGCATCTGTCTAGGTCAGTTGCTTGTTGGGCTACTTAGAGGACAGCCATGCTAGGCTCCTGTCTATAAGTACTCCATAGCATCAGTAATAATGTCAGGCCTTGGAGCCTCCCCTTGAGATGGATCCCAAGTTGGTCCTGTCACTTGACCTCCTATCATTGAGTCTCTTCTCTATTTTTGTCCCTGCAGTTCTTTTAGACAGGAACAATTCTGGGTCAGAGTTTTGACTGTGATAAGGCAACCCCATCCCTCTATTTGATATCCTGTCTTTCTATTAAAAGTGGACTCTACAAACTTCTTTTTCCACTGTTGGACAATTCATCTAAGATCCCTCCATTTACGTCCTGAGAGCCTCTCGCCTGCTAGGTCTCTGGTACATTCTAGAGGGCCCCTCACCTCATACCTCCCAAGGTTGCCTGTTTCCATTCTTTCTGTTAGCCCATGGGGTTTTGCTCTTGTTGCCCTCCCCAATCATGTTCCCCTTTCTCCCTCCTACTCTCATCTCCCATCCAGGGCCCTCTCTTCCTCTGACCTCTGTGGTTGCTTTCTTTTCCCTCCCAAGTGGGATTGATGCTTCCTCACTTGGGTCCTTCCACTCCTTAACTTTCTTGAGTTTTGTGGATTATATCCTGGATATTCTGTATTTTTTGGGCTAATATCCACTTATCAGTAAATTCATATACAAAGCAGGGGGGAAATCATAAGGACTATATGGACGGTATAACAATATAAATAGTCATGAGTACAGATTCTTTTTTATTCTCACCACTTTTACCAAATTGCAAGAGATATTAATAATTTACCCACTGATTATTTAGAATGATCATAAGTTTCTGATCATCCTAACTACAAGCATGATTCTGTTTTTCCTCTTTTAGTGTTCATTTTGGCTTCTATAATATCGTTTTAATTTTCCTGTCACTTAGAAAGAGCATCTCATAGAATTTTACTCAATAATCAAAAGTTTTGTTTCTTATGCAAGTGAAAAGCTTAAAGTCAATGACCTAAAAAATTAAATGCCTTAAAAATATCTATATTTTGAAAAACATTTTTTCTACTTTTCCAATTTGGATCTGCCTTTCTCTTCTGTTTTCTCCTTGACAAGGCTCTCCCAGTAAGCTCTGCTGAAAACGTTTTTTTCTGCTCTGTTCTCTTGGACTTTTAGTATTTATTACCAGAATTATTTTAGAAAATTTATGTTAAGTTCATATCTACCACCAATGACATATGACTGTGTTTCTTTTCAAATATTTTCTTACTTATGTCTCTCAACCTTTATACCATGAATGACAAAGCAGGGGCCACCTTTGTTTAATTTTGATTCTCTCAAATGATAGACTGTGAATAAAATTAAGTCTTTTATATTTTCATAAGAAAATGATAAATCACCACCCCACATTCACTCAACCAGATCATGCAAATCATTATTGAAATAAATAGTGACTCTTTCCCTGGTAGAAAATGTTTATATAAAATGACTTCATTTTATTGGCTAGCTGTACATACATTGAATACTAAAAACTGATCATATTTCATGAAATTCCTATCATATTTATCTATTTTACACAGGAAATAGATAAGAGCTAAGCTTTAATGGTGATGTTCATTGATTATTGATGACTGGTTAAGCTCTCTGATTATTACATCAAGACAAATTATAAAGACATTTATCCTCACATCAACCTGGCTGATTATCACACATTGTCTACATTTATATTTTTCCCTAATATGAGCAATAAATGAAAGCCTACATTGGATATTTTACTGGCATACTTTACATTACAGCATTTTAAAATCTCCCTTTAAGTTACATTAAATTACTTAATTGTAAATAAGTCATAAATGTATCATGATTTTAATAGGCCTTGCTAATGTCTCTGTGCAGCTTTATCTAGATCTGCTCTGCTTGTCTCTGAAGAGTATTTCTCCCACTCTCAGCATACCTTGCTCCCTGTAGTTCTTTGTATAGGAAAACTTTCATGACCTTTCCCCTGTTGGTTTTAGCATGTCATTGATGCTGTCCTTGTTCAGATCATATTTGGGAGGTCATATTGGAGAAACGTTGTGGGTGTACCTTCTGGTATTACTAGGAGGTATCATCTCCCAGCAAACTCCTTGATCCTCTGGCTCTCAAAGTCATTCTATGTCCTCTTCCATAGTGTCCTCTGAGCCTAAATGCAGAAGTTGTTTTGTAGATGCAACCTTTGGGACTGGGTTCTACAACTCTGTATTTTGATTGATTGTGGTTGTCTGTAATCATCCCTGTCTGTTGCAATAAGTAGTTTCCTTGTCGAGGTGAGTGGACTATACTTATCTGAAGGAATAAGAACAAATATATTGAATGTACTTAGGGATAATTCTGGTTTAGTAAAGTACTGGTTGTAGTCACTTTGAAAGCATGTCTTTGCCCTGGAATAAATTCTTCGGTTATTTCTCAGTAAGTGGATCCTCCCCAGGGGACCAATGTACATAGGATTACTATGATGGGTACAACTCCTGCTGCCCCTAAACTAATGTCAAAATCCCTTTTAACTCTGTCTCCAGGTGAGCATCTCTTCCCACTTTGTTCTGAAGGAGGACAACATTTAAGACTGTAATTCCTGGGCCCAGAGAAGTGACTAAGTGGATAAGAGCATTTACCTTCAAGTGGGCCTGAAATTTATTTCCCAGCAGCTAAGTTCAGTTCCCAGCAGTCATGTCGGCAGCTTACATTGTATTTCCAGCTCTAAAGGGTGCACCTACCTCTTTGGCCTCCTCAGACACTGGCATGCATGTGACATCCACACAGCAGACACCCACAGAAAGATACACATACACAGGTAAATAAAGATTTTAAAAGCAAGTCTTGAAAAAAATCTAAATTTCTTCCAAATTCAATATTATTACATACAGGCAGCAGATAACTAATATGTAATCTGAGCACTATCTGCAAAATCTATAACACACACACACACACACACACACACACAGAGAGAGAGAGGCAAACCTATAATGTCAATTTCCATCTCTGTCAGTTTCTATGGTAGTATGAATATGACAAATAACTTTGATGATCCATTCCAATGTTTTGTCAATTATAACAGGAAGATAATCATAGGAACTAAAAGCTTTAGTACATATATTGTAAATAAATTCTTTTTAAATTTAATAAATTTTTGAGTATATAATATAGTTATATTGTAATGTATTTCTTTTCACCATGCAAATGTTTCTTTATGTACTTCCTTGTAAATAAGTTTATTCTTTCTCATTGAAAATATTTAAACTTTCTAAATTTGACATAGTGATGTGAACCATGCCTTAGAAACAATTTTTTAATCAATGACCTAAGTATTCAACATAATAAAGTATTGATTTAATTTATTGTCAAATAGTATGTGACCCTCTTTGCAGATTACCATGAACTTTAAGTGTTTAATACAGCTAGTAAGTTTAAAAGTATAGAAGAGTAAAACTAATACTCTAATTCCACTACTTACAATATTTCATATATTATAAATCATCTCTGGATTAAAATATAGTATTCTAAATTATGGCTTAAATATTTTAATTCAATTATATTGATTTTAGGTAGTAGCCCCCATATGTATAGAGAGATAGCGGGAGAGGGAGAGTCATTAAGTGTTTCCCAGAAGGATAGTACTATGAAAATGAAGTTAACAACAAAAATTGAAAAAATAAAAACAGAACTCAATATTTACTTTACTTTTGGTTACTGGTTATTCAATTGTACTGATTCTTTCAAGATATACCAATTAGAATCATCTCTATTTTTCTTACAAAATGACATTGGCAGAATAAAACATGGGTCTCCAAATTTTAACATATCCTCAGTTATCTATGTAATATGAGCTCAATAAATTTAGAATCCAAACTGAATCTTCTTAGTAATGGTTTGAGTTAGTTACGCTTATATTTATCAATGTTATCACATGAAATCAATACATATTAAATAGATATTAAAGTTTCAGATTTGTTCTCTTCCTAGGTTGGTAATTCAGTGCCAAATAAGTTGCAACTTCTATTAAGCCCCATGATCTCCAGTAAAGTAAATATGTTTTATGGTACCCTGTATTGATTAGCTTTATGATGTTGAATTAAATCATACATGTTCAATTCATTATGACTTACAGTATTTGAGAACTGATGCTCACTTTCTTGAAAGACATTTTTACTACAAGATTTATTGTAGACTACTATGATAAATAATACATCTGGAACTTCTTTCTAAACTGTGCACTCATTATTAACACTTATATTGTGTTACCTTCTGAGGGAAGCATGCATAAGTCAGTCTTGAGAATCTTGACTTAGGAAATTGCTGTAAGACATTACATAAAAATTCAGTTCAAAGCCTGATCATTGTAAAGAGGATTGTGTAAAACCAAATAAACTCTCTTTAAATGTTGTTTAAAAAAAGAAAAAAAACAAAGAGAAGAAATATCAAATGATTCAACAGTAGAAGAAAATAAGGATGAGAATATAAAAATTTAAAAGAATATAGAAAAGATACAAATTCACAGAAGATAAGGCTGAAGAAGAGTCAAAAACATTTTTGTAAACATATTCTAAATGGCTGTGAAGAAAATAGCAGTAAAACATTTACAGTAATCAAAATGACAAATGCTAAGATATGGTGATGGTTCCAAGAGAGAGAAGCAATAAAGAAACAGGTTTGGGCACTTCATTTGTTAGACTATCTTCACTCTATTGTTTATTCAATGGCATATTAAATGATCATTAATATAAAAAAGTAACAATATACTCAATTGTAGATGTAACTCTTATTTGCCCAATGGAAGTGTCAGCTCAGAGACAGAGATAGAAACTCTTTCTACTTCTTTTGGATTCTTGCTGGCTAGTTCAACTTGGTTCTCTGGCTCAAACTCCTCTCCATGCTGACTGTTTCAATCTTGCTTTTCTCAGCTTCTCATTGTATTGCTCTGCTTGGCCTCAAACTAACTCTGGCAATTTGTTCTGATCTTCAGCTCCTTATGCTCTGGCTTCAACTGCCTCTGCTTTCCTGCAGTTAACTGCATGAACTCACAGAAAGAATTCACCTCTACTACACTGCATTCACCACACCGAATCCCAACCGTCTAACTCCTTCTCTTCCTCTGCTGCACTTAAGAGCTTCTCCTTTCTGTGCTGTTCTGATGAGAATTGAGTGGATCCTATCTCTGACTTATTCTTTCAAATCTTTCTCTGATTCATCACTTTGTCAAGCCTTAATCAGATGCCCTGTTTGTGCGTGTGTGTGTGTGTGTGTGTGTGTGTGTGTGTGTGTGTGTGTGTGTGTGTGTTGTTTACAGTTTGGCAATTTTGTTGGGGGGAAGTAAGGTGGTATTTTATTTTCTTGGTTTGGGGGTTTGGCTTTTGGGTTATTTTTATTGTTGTTTTGTTTTTAATTATTATTATCTTTAAACTTTTTACAGTCCAGTCATTATCCTCTTCCTGGTCCATGGTGTACCCTGCAACAGTTTCTCATCCCATTCCTCCTCAACCATCTCCAAGAAGGTATCCTCCACACCACCACACACCCACACACCCTGCCAGGCCTCCCCACTCCCTGGGACCTTAAATCTTTCGAGGGTTAGGTGCATCATTGCTCACTGAGGTCAGAGCAGGCAGTCCTCTGCTGTATATGTATTGAGGGATCTCAGACCAGCTACTTTATGCTGCCTGCCTGGTGACTCAGTGTCTGAGAGATCTCAGGGGTCGAGGTTTGTTGAGATTTCTGGTCTTCCTATGGGGTCACTCACCCTCCTCCTAAACTTCTTCCACCTTTTCCATAATTCAACCTCAGGGGCCCTGGATGTTTCTGTCTAGTGGTTGGGTGTATCTGCTTCTGTAGCAGTCAGCTGCTCGTTGGGCCTCTTGGAGGACGGTCATGTTAGGTTCCTCTCTGTAAGTACACCAAAGCATCAGCAATAGGGTCAGGCCTTGGAGCCTTCCCTTGAGATGGGTCCATATTTGTGCCAGTCACTGGACCTCCATTTTCTTAGTCTAATCTCCATTTTTGCCCCTGAAGTATTTTTAGACAGGAGAAATTCTGAATCAGAGTTTTTGACTGTTGGATGCCAATCCCATCCCTCTATTTGGTGCCATAACTCATAGACAGCACCTGTCTACTAGGTGCTGCTTCCTTCTGCAATCTAAATTTACCTTAAACATACGCACTAAGGATCTGTCTGAATGACAGCTGGATCACACACACCTAGATAGTGTTTGGATGTGATCCCTTGCCAGAGCAGTCATGTGGCTGGACTGAAGTTGCCCTATACATGTGAAAGTTAACAGAGCTTGGTTTAAACCCAAAGATCCAGCCATAGAATTTAATCAACTGCTTACATTTTACTTTTAAATTTTCTGCTTCAGGAATATTTTCAAAAAACGATGGGATATAATTTTATATGAATATTAAAAATTAAGAAGAATTATACTTGTATATAATTCCATAATTAAAGGCAACTAAGTAGGTTTGGCTGCAGAATTAATCATTTATTTCTATTCATATTTATGATAAAGTTTTCATTGTTTTTATTAATAGTTGATATGTGTGTTTGTTTTAATTATAGAATTAATCACTTGTGGAGAATGGTTACTTTCAAATGAGTAGGAAATTGACACAGATAGATGAAAATAGAATCATAATAAATTTGTTAAATTAGAACAGAGGAAATATAAGAAGACAGACCTTGAATTAGTAAAATACATTTGTATTTCATGTTATTTCTTTTTATGTAGGTTCTCATAAATTTCTCCAAACTACACCAACCAAGAATAAATGGACATTTAATCTATAAATCCATGACAATAATATTTCAGTTAGGGGTGATTTTACTTTGGTATTGTGTTAAAAAGGGCCCTTTTGTAAGTAAAACAAAGAGGGTTCTTTTGAGCCTTTGGAATGGTATAACTTACTTACAAAGTAGAAGACAACATAAGGTAAAGACATTTATGCATTTCTGTTTTTTAATGGATTTATTTTAATGTAAGTCTTGATAGAAGACAGCGTGTGAACAACAAATGCTTCAGAACTGAGGACTCCCTCAGTGTGAAGACCCTAACGGAACAAATCATAAAGTATGTGAGCAGTAAGGACAATGATTAGCAAAATCCACAGACTAGTGTTAAGTTAGTTCTTTGGACTTGATGAAGGGAATTCCATAAGATTTGGGGGGGGGGGTAGTGCTTGAGGCTCCATCCCTAACTGAGGGGCCATTAGCAGCTGATGGAAGGTAGGAAGGTAGCAATAAGGGATACAGAAAGTTATATATTTTAAAAAGAAGAAGGCATGTTATTGGAATGGGGACATGCTAGATGAGACATGAGAGAGTGCATAAGGGAAATAAAAAGAAAAAGAGTTCATAGTTTATATTCCCAAATAATAAAATTATAAATGTTATAATTTAGAAAAGAAAGGGAATTATCTTCCACCATGATTTGGAACAGGTAAATCTATCACTTTAATGCCATTAATATACTATCCACCTTTAATTATGCATAAAACTCATTAAAAAGCCATTATATAACCCAATAGGCATTTCTGACCCTCCTTTAGAACATCACGCTCCAGTATCTCTTTGCCATGTATTTGATGTGACCTACTAAAACATTCTCTTTGTCTTCCCTGAGTCTTCTAGAAGAGCTGCGGAGAAACTTTTACCAAGTGACAGCCATTAGAAGTAGGATGACTCATTTGAAGTTACTGTTTTGTATTCCAAAATCTTAGAAATAAAGCATATTACTAAGGGGGACACTGTAGAGAAATGAAAGCTAAATGTCTTTTCAAAATCTCATAAATTATTTCAATATCATAACTTTGTTTCTGGTCTTCATACAATTTTCTAATATTAATATATACTTTATATTCATTATTCTACATTCCTTTAACACTTCTACAAACTTTGTTTCACCTTTTGAAGCAATGACTAACAGGAAGTTTGAACAATTTGTCCATAAGAGTAAGTACAGTGAATTGCAGAGCCATTTGATTTGGAGGTTTAAGTACAGTCGTATTAACACAATCGTTAAATATTTAAGCTGCTGATAATTATTTCAAATATCATTTTTGTTCTCTTCATATAAATAGCTTGGGAGAATTAACAAGGACTGTGAGCAGAGGATACCTGGAGGACAGGTGAGAAACAGAATGGACTTAAAACTAAACATAGGTTGGGGTAGTACCAGAAAATTCTTTGTGCTTGAGGAGTTTGAATGTTTTTCAAGTTTAAATATTTTACTGGGTAAACCCTGCTCTTGTCATTCAAAAACAAAGTAAGTGGGATAACAACGCCTCACCTGTATGCCCTAAGTCCTAATTAGCTCTTAGGAATGTGTTCTACATGCTCCTTTAAAATTTTGTAAGTGCAACATAGTACAACCAATTGCATCAGACTTTTCTGGTCCCTGAGGCAATACAAAGGATTTTGGAATACCTCGATTGGAAAAAAAGTGGGAGAAAAATCGTCAGAAAAGAAAAAACAAAAACAAACAAACAAACAAAACAAAAAAAACAAAAAAAGAAAAAAAAGAAAAAAGAATTGTAGAATTTGGCAGAGGAACACATTCTCTCAAGGAAGGTCTTAGTTGAACTTACCCTCAGCAATGGGAGTAAAATCTCCAAATGATGAAAAGAGGACACTAGCTCCTTCAACTAATTCAGCTAACAGCATGAACAGCAGAGGACCTAAGATAATGTAGACAGGGCATAAAGGAGGAAACGCATTGAAAGCAGGCTTCTGCAGTTAACGCTTATGCCCCAAAGTAAGATCTATTTCCAGCTTTTTACTGACTTTTGAAGTGAAAGGAGTCTTAAACCAAAATGCACATGTAAGGTTGAATTAGGGGAGGATATTAGGTACTATGCAGCTTTACAACTAGAAAAGAATCAGCACTTGCTGACATTACAGCAAGTCTTCAATTTATACAGTTTGAAAATATTTTTAATTTATCTAGCAAATAATGCTATATTCACCTAAATTTGTATAAATGATATAGAAGAGCTTCTCCAATCTATGTCTTTCACAATATTCCTGGGATTACTTATATTTAAATGGTTTTGTTTTGTTTTGTTTTGTTTTTGATGTTCAAATGCACCTGTCATCCTGCATCTTATTTAACAACCCATGATGGAGCTTTAACACTTATATTTGTGAGAAATATTTTCCATCATGTACATGATAGCATGAACTCAATGCACACATAAAAATGATTAATTTTATTTGTTTAATTATTATTTAAATTCTTTTAAATTGGCATCTATTTTCTAGAATTTGGGATACCAAATTAATTTTTTTACAAATAAAATTAAGTGAAGTGAGATTTGGTCCCCAAATAAATCCAACAACTATGTAGTATTCCTTAGAAGTCTCTGTAACAAAGATCTCTTTGGAAGCCTATTAGATAACCTTATGTCTGGTTACAATACACTCTCAGTAGATTCTCTATTGTAACTTAAAGATTACTTATAATGCTCATATTTTCCTCATATGTTGTGGAGGTATCTTATTGTGCTTGTAGGAATGTAGTCATGCCTAGCTCTGTGTAGAACAGTGTACTGGATAGCTTTGTGTCAACTTGACACAGCTGGAGTTATCACAGAGAAAGGAGCTTCAGTTGAGGAAATGCCTCCATGAGATCCAGCTGTAAGGCATTTTCTCAATTAGTGATCAAGGGGGGAGGTTCCCTTGTGGTTGGTGCCATCTCTGGGCTGGTAGTTTTGGGTTCTATAAGAAAGTGGACTGAGCAAGCCAGGGGAGGCAAGCCAGTAAAGAACATCCCTCCATGGCTTCTGCATCAGCTCCTGCTTTCTGACCTGCTTGAGTTCCAGTCCTGCATCCTTTGGTGATCAACAGCAGTATGGAAATGTAAGCCAAATAAACCCTTTCCTCCCCAACTTGCTTCTTGGTCATGATGTTGTACAGGAATAGAAACCCTGACTGAGACAAACAGTATAAAAGTGAAGTCTTTAGTGTATTATGTAATATTGAGATCTCATTTAGGGAGACATGATCAAGATGATTCCAATGGTGATGCAGACATTATTTGATACACATCAGAGTATCCACTTATAGACTGGGCCGATATTGGTTTAGATGGTGCAGAAAAGCCTATCTCATGATAACACATCTGAAGATAATATAAAAATTACAGAGCACAAGTACAATAAAGCAACATGGATATTAAGGTTTTCTATCTGTCTATTGGCTGTGACCTTGTATAAAATGAAGGGACCATTCACATACTGGGAAGGGGAACTTGGGGAGGTCAGGAGTAGAGGGAGGAGGACCTGGAGTGTGAATGGAAATTGGCTATGGACAGAATGGGGTGCACGTGCCGAGGACTATAGAATGTGCCAGAGACCTGGGATGGAGGAGGCTACAGCAAGTCTATGAGAGATACTCCAGCAATGACTCCTAGCAGGGGTTGGGGGATATGGAGTCTGAATTGACTACCTCTGAAGACAGTCAGAACTCCCAGTAGAGGTGTAAATATGCCATCCTTCGACCCCGATTTTGTTCTGCCTACAAGAGTACAGTGACAAGATGGAGCAGAGACTGAGGAACTGGGCAACCAATGAGTAATCCAACTTGAGACCCAACTCATGGGCAAGAACAAATTCCAGACACTACTAATGATAATACTCTTTTATGCTTACAGAAGGCAGTCAAGCATAACTATCATCTGAGAGGCTCTACCTAGCAGCTTACCCAACATTAGATAAACCTAACACAGCCAGACTTTAGATAGAGCTAGGGGAGTCTTGTGAGCGAGTTTGGGGAAGGATTGAGGAACAGGGATTCCACAAGAAGACCAACAGAATCAAATAACTGGGACCATTGGGAGCTCTCAAAGACTGATCCACAAACTAAAGCATAGACAGGCTGGACTTGCCCCCCTAACACCTCTGGATATATGTAGCAGATGTACAAGTTGGTCTTCATGTGTGTCCCCAAATTCTATTTTAAGGAGCTCTTTCCAAAAACAAAAACATGACTCTGGATCACAGTAATATTGATGACTTAAAAAAGTTCTATATATTGGATATCAATCTGTATACCTATTAGGTAATTTGTGGTATTCAACTTTATTGCAAGTAAAATAGCTATATTTTCAGATAAAGAAAATTGAAGTTCTTTGTATCACCCTTTTGGAATGCAATCTCTAGTTTAAGGTATTACAATTTTTAATAAACTAATAAAAAAGTATATGTTGGATAATAACTTTAGGTCATGAAGAAACTAGTAGACAATAGACTGTATCAAAAAGAATGGATTAGCAGGGCATGGTGGTGCATGCCTTTAATCCCAGGCAGAGGCAGGTTGATTTCTGAGTTCGAGGCTAGCCGGGTCTACAAAGTGAGCTCCAGGACAGACAGAACTATACAGAGAAACCCTG
>NC_034602.1:74157510-74160545 GCF_900095145.1 Mus pahari | reverse complement strand
GAGAGAGAGAGAGAGAGAGAGAGAGAGAGAGAGAGAGAGAGAGAGAGAGCGCGAGCATTCTGGGCTTTTCCAAGCAGTACTCAGACTAGTCATTCTTCCGTGTGGGGAGCAGATGAAGTTCTAAGTGAATATATATCATTGATAAGAGCTTATCCATGCCAAGGACTGCAATGCCTCAGAAACATGAGACTACCAAGGCATTTCCCAGGTGATAATGAGAGGAATAACAAAGCTTTACTCTGGTCCAAGTATAAAAAGTTGAATTACTGGCTGGTTTTGTGCGTCAACTTGACACAAGCTGGAGTTATCACAGGAAAAAGAGCCTCCCTTGAGGAAATGCCTCCACGAGATCCAGCTGTAAGGCATTTTCTCAATGGGTGATCAAGGATTGGAGGACCCACTGTTGGTGGTACCATCCCTGGGCTGGTAGTTCTGGGTTCTATACGAAAGCAAGCTGAACAAGCTAGGGGAAGCAGTCCAGCAAGCAGCATCCCTCCAAGGCTTCTGCATCAGCTCCTGCATCCAGGTTCCTATCCTGTGTGAGTTCCAGTCCTCACTTTCTTCGGTAATAAACAGCAGTGTGGAAGTATAAGCTGAATAAAACCTTTCTTTCTCAACTTGCTTCTTGGTCATGATGTTTTGTGCAGGAATAGAAAGCCTGACATTAAGCTACAATTGAAATCAATGTGCACACAGATTATAAACTACAGCCTCCTCTTCCCGGTTTACTGCACCTTAACCCTACTATCAGAAAGAAACTGCCTACTGGGAAATGCAAACCTATTCTTCTTTTGTACTTTATATAATAAATGGACTGAATGTGAAAGATACTGGCAGACTCTACTGCACAATGTTTACCCAAATTTTCTGTATGTATAACAGTCATTTCTTTATTCATACTGCTCCATTTAGGTCAATCCCTAAATTATACCAATTGTAGAATTGTGGTATGTATCACGAAGGACGATGTCAAGTGAGGAGTTGGATAAGACAATTCTAGTTAAGCCACCAAATGTAAAAAGGAAAAAAAAAGCCTAAGTCTCACAATACAGATGGAGATCATTTAATATTACCATCATGAAGTGTGGCAAATTAGCTAAATACTTAGGGATTGCAATAATAATCGTAGCTGATGTAAAGTAATCTCATGCATTTACATCAGTTCCTATTGTAAAT
Organism: Mus pahari; assembly: GCF_900095145.1. Classification (NCBI taxonomy): domain Eukaryota; kingdom Metazoa; phylum Chordata; class Mammalia; order Rodentia; family Muridae; genus Mus; species Mus pahari. The sequence continues at coordinate 74,159,369 of NC_034602.1, read as the reverse complement.
ATATGATGTACTCATACAATAAATCCTAGGAAGCTGATAGATCTTATAGCTCATACTATTACCATATAACCAAATAGTTCTTTTTTACCCCCAGAGTAATAAGTATCTACATGTGAGATAATCACAAATCCTGGAAGAATAAGAATATATACTTCTGGGTGTCCAAAGACTCAAAACAGATGTTGGTAAAGGATGGGATCACCAAATCCTACAGGGTCGAAAAGTTTGTGTTTAAGTTATGCTCTGTTAAAAGCAGGGTGAGTCCTGTGGCTAATACTGGGAGGGAAAGAAGCAGAAATACAGCTGTGATAAGTAGTGATCAGACAAATAATGGTGTTTGATATTGTGTCGTAGCCAGTGGTTTTATGTTAATAATAGTAGTAATAAAGTTAATAGCTCCTAAAATAGATGATACACCAGCTAAGTGTAGGGAGAAAATTATTAGATCTACTGATGCTCTGGCATGAGCTAAATTTCCAGCTATACAGTTCATCCTGTTCCTGTTCCAGCTTCTACTATTGATGATGCTAGAAGAAAAAGGAATAAGAGAGGTGGAAGTCAAAAACTTGCATTATTTATTCCTGGAAATGTATATCATGGGCCCCAATTTGTAATAGGATAAGTCAGTTTCCAAAGCCCCCAATTATTATTGGTATCACTATGAAGATTATAACAAATGCATGGGCAGTTGTGATAATGTTATAGATTTGGTCATCACCCAATGGGGCACCTGGTTGTCCCAGTTCGTCTTGGATTAAAAAGCTTAGTGTCATTCTTACTATTCTTACTCTGGTACCAAATAAGGGATACAGGGTTGCCATATCTTTATGGTTAGCTGAGAATAGTCAACGATTTATGAACATAGGTAAAATGGCTGAGTAAGCATTAGACTGTAATTTAAACATAGTGGGTAGGCCCTCTTCTTTAAGCTTCAAGGTAATAATCAAATTCAAAGGTGTAAAGGATTGACTCTACCAAGGCTGCTCCCACTCCCCTTATGATAGACAGAAGGGATAGACTGAAGACAGAAGTAGGGTACTGCACTGTTAACTAAATTTTTGTAGGTTTGATTCCTGCCAATCTAGTTAAGGTCTTAGCTTAATTAAGGTATTTGATTTGCATTTAGTAGATTTAGGATAGAGTCTTACAGTCCTTATCAGAAGTTAAACTTGTTTGTTTTCTAAGGGCTTTGAAGGCTCTTGGACTAGAATATCCTAAATTACTATATGGTTAGTTGTGATGATAAAGAGAGAATAAGTGTGCTTATAGTTGTTAGGGAAGAAAGGATAAATTTATGTTTGAAGCATGTGTGGTGGGTAATTATTTTGTTATATCTGTAATAGTTGTTAGTCGGGAGTTTTCCTTCTTGCAGGAGCATTGATGTTCCTTATTCTAACAATGACAGAATCTTTTCTAGCTGGTTAGAATGGCACCAAGCAGGGGAAGGCCCTCACGCGACTGGAGAAGAGCACAGAACATTATCATTTCTAGCCAGATTGGGAAATGAACTGCATGATTTTCTCATACCTGAGATCCCTTCAGATGTAAGCTCTGTTCACAGTATGTTTTCATTAAAAGCAGAAATATTTTATCATTTAAACTTAGATTTGATTACGAATGTGAATTATTGTAAGGAAACAATTCTTTTTATGAAATTATTTTATTAGATATTTTCTTAATTTACATTTCAAATGCTATCCCAAATGTCCCTTATACCTTCCCCCGACCCTGCTCCCCTGCCCACCCATTCCCACTTCTTGGCCCTGGCGTTCCCCTGTATGGAGCATATAAATTTGCAAGACCAAGGGGCCTCTCTTCCCAACAATGGCTGACTAGGTCATCTTCTGCTATATATGCAG
>NC_034602.1:74146308-74157499 GCF_900095145.1 Mus pahari | reverse complement strand
TGAGTTAGGATCTTTTTGCATTTTGCATTTTCTTTGATTGTTGTGTCCATGTTCCCTATGGAATCTTTTGTACCTGAGATTCTCTCTTTCATCTCTTGTATTCTGTTTTTGATGCTCACATCTATGGTTCCTGATTTCTTTCCTAGGGTTTCTATCTCCAGAGTTGTCTCCCTTTAGATTTTCTTTATTGTTTCTACTTCCATATTCAAATCCTTAATGGTTTTATTCCATTCTATCCCCTGTTTGGTTGTGTTTTCCTGCAATTCTTTAAGGGGTTTTTGTGTTTCTTCTAGCTGTTTAGCAATGTTTTCCTGTAATTCTTTAGGGGATTTTTGTGTTTCTTCTACCTGTTTAATAGTGTTTGCCTGTAGATCTTTATGGACTTCTACCTGTTTAGCAGTGGTATCCTGTAATTCCTTGAGGGATTTTTGTGCTTCCTCTTTAAGGACTTCTACTTGTTTAGCTTTGTTCTCCTATATTTCTTTTAAAATGCTGATTCATATATTAACTTCTAATTTACCAGTAATAAGTAAAGAAAAGTGACTTAGGAGTTATAATTTTCTTTAGTCGAAGGAATAGATATAAGTGCATGTCCCATTTTCAAAAGTTGTAAATATTGCATTAAAGTGTTGGTAGCAGAGACTGCAAACTTTTTATGCTTGTCACTATCTCTCGATGCTCCCATATCTATACATGCAAGAGTAATGGAGTCATTTAAGATAAATTTATGAATAAGATAAATATGATTACCTTCCAGATAATGGATTTATATTTATTTGTCTCTCACTGAGGAAATATATCCTTCAGATATTTTTGAAAGAAGTGACATAGCGATGTTTTGAAGCAACAGTTTTGCAAATTGTCTGTAAAAAGTCATGGTTTTTATTTATATGTATGTGTGAAAAAGTTTGAAATGCTATAGTGAAATGAATAACATTGAACAGAAGAGATTTGATACAAAATTTAAATGAAGACTATGCATTAAACGTCCCAACTCATTTCATTATAAAATTATCCTTATGGCCTTAAATTGTCTTATGCCCTATTTATGGAGAAGGAACACAGCCAGTCATTAACTCTACAAGAGCATACAGTTTTGAAAGCCTATAAATAAAATAATATAAAAGCCAACAAAATAAAATGATGCCTTTATTTTGATCTTAGGATGAACAGAGATGAGATTCTTCTTGAGATCTATATTTCCTTCTGTGACATGTCACCTTGACAAACAGTGTCTTAAGTATAATCACTGGCTTTATCTGGACCTGAAAGACTCTTTTTTACTTCTAGGAAGTGACATTGTAAACTCCAATAGTTGGCTCTGTAGCAAACACACACAGGTACATTGTGACGTCTGTACATAAAATAGTAGTGCCAGTGACCTATGGGAAGTTACTCAACATGAACCCAACTTCCTCTTTCAGAAAAGCTTCTCCAATAATGACCAATAACACCTACTCAAAAAAAAGAGATGGATTAATAGGATATACCAATATCCTATAAATCTTATAATATCTTATAAAATAAAAAATAAATATAAAATATATTAAGATTATATAAATATATTACATATAAATAATAAATATATAAAAATATATAAATATATAAAGATTTATATAAAATATAAATCTTTTAATATCTTATAAAATAAAATATCTTTAACATTTAATGTGTGACACATTGTTAATCAATCTAAATTTTAACCACTTTTTTATTTTTTAAACTGTCATCTTGTTAAAGAAATCATAAAATTCATGAGGTGTTCTCTTAATTAATGTAATCATTCTTTACAACTTGCTATGCGAGTAATCCTAACATTTATAATATTGAAACCAGGCATATCATTAATAATGATTACTTGAAGGATTTTTTAAAGAAAAAATAGAGTTTGACTATAATAAATATAAATTTACTGTTGAATAAAATCTGCCAGATAATCAAAAATATTTTTAGAGTTTCCTTTTATATTACTTCATGATATGCCTCAGGAAAACATTCTAGGACAATTTTTAAGCTTGTTAAACTCCATTTGTTATTTTTTTACCACTATTGGCTGGAAATAGTTTAGAATGTTAAGTTCTTCTAACATACACAATGTTGACTAAGTACTTTGTGGCAGATGACAAAAGGCTACTCCACAATGAGATTCACAGTGCCGGTACATAATTTAAAGTAGGAGAAAACTGATAAATAAGTGATCTTTAGAGCTACCTATCTTCACTGTGAGAACATTAAATTTTCAGTCTCTAAAACAAAATTGTGCTTGTCCATTGTCTTTTGTATTGAGTCTATATGTAGCCTTGGATAAAGTGCTAGTTTGATACTAAGTGTTCCAGATGCAAAATTTCCAATAACATATCTAGACATCTTTATGTACAGAGAAACTCACTCTGAAATAAGGCCATATTCTAAGTTGAAGGAAAATCTTACTTAATTCATAGAAACTTATTTGTTTTTCTCTTTACATGTTGAAGTAATTGTCCTTTTTTTTCTAAATGTTTATGACACCTTAAATTTTCTAAAAGCAAATCAGTTTATATTTATACTTTTGAAGAAGTAACTGTCACAGATAACATTAATATATATGAAATATTATATATATATATATATATATATATATATATATATATATATATATGAAGAATGCTAATATTGACTTTCCTTAAATTAAATTAAATTAAAACTTACTAGTAGTATGGTACAGTAAAATGTCCCTATAAAGTGAGAACCTATGAAGTCAATGCAGGGGTTAGTTCATTTATTTCTTTAGCTTGATATCTGCAATTTCTATCATTGGGTCTTCTATTAGCATATGAAGAAAAATATGGGATTCTTGTGACTTTTTATTCAATGTTTTTCATTCCATTACTGTATCTGAGATAAATTCAATTCACACCTATGTTGAGACACTGGGATGTGTCAGACTCGGGTCTAGCTTCTTGGGTCAGAAAATAAAGGAGTTAATCTTGGCCTTTAGTGGCCTAGAATTAATAAGAATGGGAGACGCAGAAAGTTATACTTCAAGCCATCAGAAAGTAATGCCTCTGATACCACATAGTGGGAGTAGGATTGAATTGCTGTTAAGTTTATTCATTTATACTTTTACTTACTTCTTTATATAATTTATGATGAAATTGTTATATGTCTTCTGTCTAAAAAATTTCAAGACAATTTTTAAAATTTTTTATATTTTAAAAACAATTAATGATTCAGAGTACTTACACATCATTATAATACCTAAAATTTCACCACTAGAAAGACTGAGGTAGGAATGTTAGTCCAGGCTACATAGAAAACAAAACAAAATAACAAAAACAATAACAAAAATCTCCTGTGTAAATAGCAAGCTTTTGATTGCATGTTTTTCACAGGTAAAATTTTATAAAGCTTATTTTAGAGCACTTTACTATTAACTAGCTATTTTTTATACTGCTATATTGGGCATAGTGTTGAAATGAAAAAAAAAAAAAAAAAAAAAGGTTCTATTGATTCCTCCCAAATTTCAGGATAAATGCTGAGCACAATGTAAAAGCAGAGAAAGTAAAGCACTATAGTGAAACAGTGTTTTCCAGAATCAACAGCCACAATCTCACATATGAACTTACAGACTTTATAAAGTCTAAAGACCCATGAAAGCTCAAGCCAGACAAAAATCCCAGCATCAAGGGTAGATGGAATTACAAAATCCCATCCCATACCTAAGAGGTTATTGACAACTGGTAGCTACCAAGACAAGGAAACAGTTTTCTTTAAACATGTGCTCTCCAGTACATAGAATATGCTTCAATGAATAGCCATACATCCTAGAACTTACATATAACAGCACCTGTATGTGATTATTCCAAAAATTGTGAGAAGAAGGTACCAATCCAGGTGACTATCAAATGGATGTTGTACTAGCGAAAAGTTGGTCTACTGTAGTACATATGATCAAAATTCAATATATAAAATTCTCTCTCTCTCTCTCTCTCTCTCTCTTTCTCTCTCTCCCTCAATATATATATATATATATATATATATATATATATATATATATATATATATTATATTATATATATAAATATAAAGTAGGTATGGTGTTGGTCAGAAAGCCATTTACCATCATTAGACATAAGTTCTATTTGTGGCTATTGTTCAATATAGATAACTTTTAATACTATTTAGTGATTTTTAAAAGTTGATGACATTACTTGGAGATATAAATTACAGGTACTATATGCTTAAATTATGAAATTATTGTACATTTTAACCATCCTAATAATTTACCAAAACTTTTTCATATATTTATAAAAAGAAGAAGAAGAAGAAGAAGAAGAAGAAGAAGAAGAAGAAGAAGAAGAAGAAGGAACACTGTAGATTTCAAACACCATGAATTATCTCCCTCACTATTTTTAACTATTAATGCACTCCAAAGGTGGTAACCATTTTCCAACATGATGTAGATTCCTCATTTTTAACCTACATTTACACCTATGAAGAATATAATTTTGTTTGTCATGTCCCTCCTTATTGCATTTTATAAAAAATATAGTATTTCTTATTTTCCTCCTGTGTCTTATTTTTGAGATTTACTGTTTTATATCACATTTACCTATTCCTTTATTTTAAGAAATTCAAATGAGCTGCAATATGAAATTATACTTATTTATGTAGTTATTATTCCTTTGATAAACCCTCATTGATCTGTTCTTATTTTACTGTGGCTTGAGTTCCTTATTTCTGTGGTTCACACACAGTCACAATCATTCCATTAGAGAGCCCTTTCTCATCCATAAGACAACAGTTTATATCTCCCCTGTATCCCTGAAAATACAGAGTACTGAGCCCTATACAAACTTTTGTGTTTTCCCCTGCGAACATATACCCAATTTTTGTTTAAATTATAAATTTTTAACAATAGCAACTAATAATGGATAAACAGTCGTAGCAATACATTCTAGTAAAGTTGATTAAAGTTAGATTTTTAAATTCTGGGATTTGTATTTATTTCTTTGGGACTATAACTGATCACAGGTATCAGAATCATCTGAGAAAACAACTTCAGATGAATGAAAACAGTCTACTGTATGCCATTTGTTCCCACAATGCTGCTCAGCAACTTCTGGGGCAATTTCAGAAACTCAAATTCTATGATAACATTTACAGGTAGGGAAATGTGGTAATTGAAACTCTTGGAATTATTTTTTTTTAACATAAAACCAAACAAGCTGACCATTTATCGATGTGTTTTCTTTTATTTTATATTTTTTTCACTTTACATCCTGCTTACTGTCTCCCTCCCAATCACCTCCTCCCACAATCTTTCCCCTCCTCCCAAAGACTTAAAATTACTCTTAGAACAGAATTATTGTACACTCTGAAAAAACAAACAAACAAACAAACAAACATTTCATCTAGGGAGTAAAGTAAAAACAGGGTTCCAACACAGTCTTTGTTAGTTTGTTAGATAATTTTTCTCCCAAATTTTAACACCATACCTACTGCTGTGTCTGTGTATCTCTTTTTGTTCCAACAGAAGGATTATAGGAGTGTTTTGACATGCATAGCTTTTAATGTTGGCTATCAAACAATGTATGCTTCCAAAGCCAGAGTCTTAGCTTATCTGTGGTGATGTTTCATACATAATTAGACATTTATCTTTTGTATGATCTCAATTACTAATTTCATTTTAGAAAGTTTTGTGTTCCCAAATAATATCCCACTATCTTTTATTGATATGTTAGAAATTTTGGATGACCAAATTTTTCGAGACAGGGTTTCTCTGTGTAGCCCTGGCTGTCCTGGAACTCACTTTGTAGACCAGGCTGGCCTCGAACTCAGAAATCCGCCTGCCTCTGCCTTCCGAGTGCTGTGATTAAAGGCGTGCGCCACCACACCTGGCTATCTCCCCATATCTTGTAACCAAGACAAATTTGGGGTTTGTGGTTTTGTGGGAGGATTGATGCCCAATCCCTCCTCTAGAAGTACTGCCAGGTTCCATGAGATAGCCCCTTCAGTGACCCTCTCATAGGAACCTCAGCTAGGGTCACCTCCATAGACTCCTGTATCATCCCACTTGAGGGACATCTAGGCTGTGGTAGCCTACAGATTTGGAAAAGATCTTCACACACCCTACATCTGACAGAGGAATAATATCCAAAATATATAAAGGACTCAAGAAGGTAGATAACAACAAACCAAATAACCAAATTTTAAAATGGGATACAGAGCTAAATAGGAAATACTCAACAGAAGAATCTCTAATGGTCTTTCCTTAAGCCTCTGCTCCATACTTTGTTTTTGTATCTCCTCCCATTGGTATTTTGTTCCCCCTTCTAAGAAGGACCGAAGTGTCCACACTTTGGTCTTCCTTCTTAGGCTTCATGTGATCTGTGAAATGTATCTTACATATTCCAAACTTTGGGGCTAATTTCAACTTATCAGTGAGTGCATAACATGTCTGTTCTTTTGTGATTAGGGTACCATACTCAGGATATTTTTAGTTCCATCCATTTGCTTAACAATTTACTGAAGTCATTGCTTTTAATTGCTGAGTAGTACTCCATTGTGTAAGTGTACCACATTTTCTGTATCCATTCCTCTGTTGAAGGACATCTCAGTTCTTTCCAGCTTCTGACTATTATTAATAAGGGTGTTATTCAGAGATTGCCCCACCTAGATCTTGTGGATGCCAACAAGAGCTTGATGACAATAACCTGATATAGCTGTCTCCTAAGAGGCTCTGCCAGTGCCTAAAAATTCAGAGGTGGATGCTCGCAGTCAATCATTGGACTGAGCACAGGGTCAGCTATGGAGGAACTAGAGAAAGGACCCAAGGAGCTGAAGAGGTTTGCAGCCCATAGGAGGAACGACAATATGAACCAACCAGAACCCCCAGAGCTCCCAGGGACTAAACCACCATCCAGAGAGTACACATGGAGCAACCCGTGGCTCTAGCCGCTGTGTAACAGAAGATGGCCTTGTCAGACATCAGTGGGAGGAGAGACACTTGGTTCTGTGAAGGCTAGATGTCCCAGTGTAGGGGAATGCCAGGACAGGGAAGCAGGAGTGGGTGGGTTGGTGAGCAGGAGGAGGAGGGATGGGAAAGGGGTTTTCAGGGGGAGGAAACCAGAAAACGGAATAACATTTGAAATGTAAATAAAGAAAATATCTAATGAATCTTTCAAATAATTAAAAAAAAAATCTCTAATAGCCGAGCACTTAAAATATGTTCATCACCCCTAGTCATCAGATAAATGCAAATCAAAAGAACTTTGAAATTCCACCTTACACCCATATGAGAATGGCTAAGACCAAAAACTCAAGAGATAGCACATCCTGGCAAGAATCTGGAGTAAGAGCAACACTCCTGCTTTGCTGGTTGGAAGGCAAACTTGTACCAAACTTTGCAAATCAGTTTGGTGATTTCTTGAATAACTGAGACTAGTTCTACCTCATGACCCAGCTATACCACTCCTGAACATATGCACAAAAGACGTTCCATCAGTCCACAAAGAAGCTTACTCAACTCTGTTCATTGGAGTTTTATTCATAATAGTTAGAACATGGAAAGAACCTCGATGTTTTCCAACTATTACAGTTGAGTGCTAAACAAGGCATTGTGTCATCTCCTCTACAGTTTACAGACCATTGTGCATAAAATGACAGAAAGAACTGTAATAGTTGGAAAACATCGAGGTTCTAAAGCTACTGCCTGTATCTCATAGTCACAGGGCAACCTCTTACCTATCAAAGAATAGTAAATAAACACCCCTATATTCCCTGCCTCCTTCATCCACTGTTTGTATTTATCTTTATTTTTTGCCTTCCCTTTAGTGTGAATAACATTTGTTCTTATTTAAATCCAATTACCAAACTTGTGAATTCTTTTCCAATAAATGTGCCTGATGCAAGAAAATAACCCCAAGAAGCCATTCTGTGTGTTTCTCTATCTGCTTGTTTTCCTTCTACTTTTCCTTTCTCTGAATCTTCCAGTTTTGGGTTTGTTTGTTTGTTTGTTTGTTTAACAACTTTTTCAGGTAACTCCAATTAGTTTATATAAATAGGCCAGGGCATCACTGATTTAAAACCAAATTTATGTTTAAGCCTGTGGTAATTTCCCTTATGTTTGCACACACTGCTTTTCTTTTTTCCAACTTGCTCTTTAGTAGTTTATCTTACACTTCAATGCTACCTCTTTCCTCCAGTTGCTCCTGGCAACAACCTTGAGATAATATCTGGCTTATAGTATTTAATTCTTTCAGTTGCACAGACTGAAGTGAGGGCTTCTCCAAGACTATGTAAGCTTCTGCCTGGAGCTGCTGCCAAACCTGCTGACTCACTCTACTTCTCCCTCTAAATCACCAATTAACCAGTCTTCAAAATTAATCTTCTGTGTGGATAGAACCATAGAAGAGAACCATTTCTCAAGCTTCCTACTGCCTATTTCAAACTCCCCAGATCCCTTCTTTGAAGATGTGTGATGTTTTGCTATTTGGAAAGCTGCTTCATACCTGTTCTTCCCCAGTTATGTTCTATATTCAACTAAGTATACGGAATGCTCTTTAAGGTATACAATTTCCACAGTATTTGTGTGGATTTTATTCAAATTGCAGTAGTCACTATTCTCCTCCATTATGTGAGCCCAGAAAATATTACTTAGGCCACCAAGGTTGATGGAAGTAACTTTATCCACTGAGTCTTCTAGCCTACGTTTAGATATTTTAAAGTGATAACTATCAAAACATATTATTTTATTTTCTCAGATATATATTTATGTTAGACTAGCTTTTGACTTACAGAAAAATTTCAAGTTCATCCAGGTATCTTGGTTTCTAGAATTAATATTTTACATTACTGTTATATTTTTGCTATATGTGTTGAAATACTAATGCATGACTGCTAATAATGCATCAAAAATTAATTAATTAGCTTATCTCCTTAGATGCCTCTTCACCATGACAATTTCTCAGCTTGTTACTTCATTTTGGTGAATTTAAAAGTTCTGAAGTATCATGAACAAGTATCTTTTCTGTAATTCTGATGCTGTGATTAATGTCTAGTGATATGTGTTTTAAGAAGGAGAATTGTAAGTGTAAACTGTCATTTTATCAATCACATCCATGTTATTTAGTACTTTATGACTCTTGCCTGTTGAACATGACTGAGTTCACATCGTTAACAGTTTTTTCCATTGTAAATCTACATTATTCTTTTCCAATACCATACTACATTTGAAAGGAAGTATCTAGATTCAGCCCATATTTAAGAGTGATGGGATTAGCTCAACATGACTGATCGTAGAAAAATTACCTGAAAAATTTAGAATTCTTCAGAAGAGAATTAATTTTACCTCCCATTTATGTACTTAATCACTTATTTATGTTGTAGATACTTGAAAATCTTCTTCAAATTTTAAATTAGAATTCTATATTACTTTAATTTTTTGATCAAGTTGCTCAGTATTGAAGATTGAGAGCTCAATCACTGGACTCATGTATGTTTTTGTCTATATATTTCCTGTTTTTAAGCCATATTTTTTTTTCTAAAAGTGGAATAGAACGTTATCTAGAAAATTATTGTATTATTACTTCCAAACAAAATAATAAGGTAAACTGGCAAAAGACAAACACAGTATTCAAGGTTTCTCAAGGATACCTAAGTCTGGATTCTAGCAAATCCTTGGAGACACAGGACTTCTGGAGAACAAAGCACTCCCTTGAAGAGACTGAAAATGGCTTCCAGGAGGTGGCCAATAAACTAGAATGCCTCATCAGACTAGGCAGAGAGCATTCAAGATACATGCTTCCTAGAATGTCTCTGTGGTGGAAGCTGTCTCAAGGAAGAAAAGTATGAAGCCTTTGGAATTGGCCTTTGCCATTGTGGCCATTTCATAACTATCTCATCTGCAATAGTGGGATATTTTGGAGGTACCTGAGAATAAGCTATCTCTAGATGTAAAATGATAAATGAACTGAAATATGAGAGTTGCCTGGTATCCAAAAAAAAAAAAAAAAGACAACATATACAATATACAAGAAAACATAATCTATTATGTAGATATGTTTTACACAAGTAGAGTGGGTTTGGGGAAGCCATTTTCACACTCTCATTGACAACTGACTGAGAAATTCAACATCTGATGATTTGTTATAGAGCAAGGAGTACCCTTCAGTAAAATAATGAAGCATCTATCTTTTAGTATATATGAAGAAACTCTGAACATGTTCTTGACATGAGAGTACAGGTTTGAATGCCCCAATGGACTTGATACCCTCAAAACTACTAAAGATTTATCTTAAACTTATGAGTAAGGTAAAATAATTATCCATTTTTGAGTTCCGGAGATGTGAATAAAATTAACTGAAAATATCAAAGGAAAATAAGTGGAAAATTTGTCAGTTTAGTTGTTTGTTCTCCAACATAACACTAGATACTTTGTGTATTAGATACTCCAGGATTATCTAGTATACAAAGATGAAGTAGGAGTTCTCATTCAGCTAAGTATATTGGCAATTTTACTGAGCAGTATTCTTCAACACAATCACAAGAGATTTGGGATTTGAAAGATTCCAGGAGACACGCTTTAACAGAAGAAAATCGACTATCAGAATACTACAACCTTAGAAAGGTAAAGTTTAATTTACATTTATCCTACTTTACTAAACTTGTGTATATTTTATACAATTTTATAATTTTATATTTGATAATTGCTGTAACAATGAATTATTTTTGAGCATCAAAGCTGAATGAGATATCAAAAGCTAATCTTATGTTATTTCTTATATTATTATTCTTATATTATTATTATTTCTTATATTATTAAAAATCAACTAAAGAAAGTCCTTTTTTCATTGAATTAATGTTATTGAAATATTATTTCTATTTTAAAGATGAAGAAGGGGTAGACAAGATGTCACTGTTTTGCTTTAGCAGACCTGGAAATTGAGATGTAGACTAAGCTGCCTTCAAACCCAAAAGGATCCACCTGACTCTGCCTCCTAACTAAAAGTTATAACTTTGGATTGTCACACCCAGCAATTAGACATCAAGCTACTTATGAGAGTTGTCCCACTCAGAGGGCAGAGTATGAAATCCTACTTGCATGTATGCACACATCATTACACACATTTCTTCTTTTTCCTCTTCCTCTTCCTCTTCCTCTTCCTCCTCCTCCTCCTCCTCTCCTCCTCTTCCTCCTCCTCCCTCCTCC
>NC_034602.1:74140736-74146184 GCF_900095145.1 Mus pahari | reverse complement strand
TTTTTTTTTTTTAAGATTTTTGAGACAGGGTTTCTCTGTGCAGTTCTGGCTGTCCTGGAACTCACTCTGTAGACCAGGCTAACATCGAATTCAGAAATCTGCCTGCCTCTGCCTCCCAAGAGCTGGGATTACAGGCGTGTGCCACCACTGCCCGGCTCACATATTTCTATATGTAAAAATCTGCATCTATATTAAGCTAGAGTTCAAATGATGAGTTAACACTAATGTCTTCCATTCTAATTGTGAAGTCCTACGTACAACTATGTTCAATCTTTTACAAAACCATATCTGTCCTTTCAAAGTGATGAAACATTTTACATAATGTCTGGTTAGGAGTGAATTTTCTACTGCTTTTATCCTCATCATATCTCTAATCTGTGTCTCTGCATCTTGTTTGGTAAAATATATATTAAGAAATTCCATTTTTAATTTAGTAAATTACTTCTATATTACTGAACTTTGAAGTTTCTGAGGTTTTTCATTTGTTAGGTTACAATGTTAAATTAAATATATGTTTTGCAAATATATCCTCCAAGATTTTATTTTCATTAACTTGAAATAAAATTTTGATTCTCACAAAACATAAGACTTCATTGCTAATAGATAAATACTTGCAAATGACTATTGTATGAATTATACTTTAGGTCTTATTTCTATAACCTATGTCAAGACCCATAATAAATATGTTTTCATGTAGTCTTTAGCTAGAAATTTCATCATTTACCTCTCACAGTTTTGTTTATAATCTATTTGAATAAATTTTTAAATTGTTAAAATGTTTTGTGTGTTATATATTTGCCTGTTTGTTTGTCAAGACTTTGGATGTCCAAATTCCCATATGCCATTTGACAAAAAGACTGTTTTTTTTCTTTTAAATTATTTATGCAGATATACGAATAATAACTAGCATTAGGAAGAGAGTATTCATTTGAAAAATAACAGAGAGTTGTATGTGGAAGAGTTTGGAGGTAATAAAGGGAAGTCTGCAATGATGTTATTATAATACAGTCCTCCAAGATGATATGCCTCCTATGTCTGGTGGCCAGCTGGATATATTGTAGGGGTTTGTTTCTTTACTTTATCATCTTTCTCATAATTCATGAATCCTATGCTGCTTTGATTAGTGCAGATTAATATCAAGTATTGAAATCACTTTTCATTTTTAAAAAATTTTCCTGCAGAACACTTTTTTTATTATTATTTTAAAAATTCCACAGTTCAGGCTGGTGAGGATGTGCAGCAAAGGGAACACTCCTCCACTGCTGGTGCAATGCGAATTGGTAGAACTGCTTTGGAAATCAAAGTGGCAGTTTTTCAGAAAAGTAGAAATTAACCTACCTTATGACCCAGGCACACCACTCCTGGGCATATATCCTACAAAAAGAATACTTGCTCAATACCTAGCAGCCTTATAAATAATAACCAGAAACAAGAAACCACCTAGATCTCCCTCAAGTAAAGAATGGATAAAAGTAATGTGATGCATTTACACAATGGAGTGTTACTCAGCTGTTAAAAAGATTAACATGGTGACATTTGCAGGCAAATAGATGGAGCTAGAGAAAAATCATCCTCAGTGAGGTAACCAGATTCAGATAGACACACATGATAGGTACTCACTTGTAAGTGGATACTAGCCCTAGGGTAACTGATAATTGTGTTGCAATCCACAGACACAAAGAGGTTAAGTAACAGGAGGGTCCAAAGAGGGAGGCATTAATCTTTCTGGGAAAGGGAAGTACAATAAATATGGGTGCACTTGGGGGTGGGTGTAATGGGAATGGGATGGAATGGGTGGAGGGAGGAGGGAAGTGAAAGAAAACTGGGACAGATAGCTGATCGGAATTGTAAGGCATCTTGAGGGCTAGGTAGAAACCAGTAAAACAGAAACTACCAGCAGTCTATGAGAGTAACCCCAGATAAGACACCTAACCATGGGACATAAGGAGCCTGAGAGTCATACCCTGTAAGACTTCCAATGGAGAGGTTTGGGATACCAATTCAGCCACAAAGTCTTCAACCTACAGTTTCTCCTTTCTGCATGATGTGCTGGGGTGAAGTGGTACAGAAATTTTAGCTAACCAAAGACTGGCCCTGGCCACAAGAGAGGGAGCCCAGCTCTGGCATAGCTTGAAGGGAAAGGAACTACAGAGCAGGTAGCCCAAAGACCTAGGATAGAACCAAACCCCACTGGTAAAAACAACACTAAGCAAACAAAAGTCAAGTCAATGAAATGATTCCTAATGATATTCTGCTATAGTCATAGACAGGAAAGTAATATAGTAGTCATCAAAGAGGCTTCTCACAGGAACTAATGGGAACAGGTCCAGAGACCCACAGCACCCATTAGATGGAGTTTGGGAAATACTGAAAAAAAAAAAAAAATCCAAGAAGGAAACAAGCAGGGTCAAGGATAACCACAAGGAAACCCACAGAACTAGGGTTTCTAGGGGTTCAATGAGGCTGAGATGACAGTCAGGGAGCCTGCCTAGGTCTCTCCTAAGTCCTCTTCTAGTTCCTTGTGTGATATGGCCTGTTTAGACAGTTTACCTGCTCTTAATTTAACTTTGGTATGTGGCATCTGTCTAGAAAACCAACCATTTCATCTAAATTTTCCAGTTTTGATGAGTATAGGTGTTTATAATAGGATCTGATGATTTTTTGAATTTCCTCCATTTCTGTTGTTATGTCTCCCTTTTCATTTCTGATTTTATTAATTTGGATGCTGCCTCTTGGCCCTTCAGTTAGTTTGGCTAGGGGTTTATCTATCTTGTTGATTCTTTCAAAGAAAGCCAGCTTTTGGTTTTGTTGATTCTTTGTATTGTTTTCTTTGTTTCAATCTGGTTAATTTCCATCCTATTTCCTGCCTTCTAATCCTCTTGGGTGAATGTGTTTCTTTTTTTTTCTAGGACACTCAGGTGTGCTGTTAAGTTGTTAGTGTAAGATCTCTCCAGTTTCTTTACCAGGGCACCTAGTGCTATGAACTTCCCTCTTAGTACTGCTTTCATTGTGTCCCATAGGTTTGGGTATGATGTGTCAATGTTTTCATTAAATTCCAGGAAGTCTTTAATTTTTTTCTTTATTTCTTCCCTGACCAAGATAACACTGAGTAAAGAGTTGCTCGGTTTCCACGTATATGAGCGCTTTCTGTAGTTTTTGCTGTTATTGAAGACCAGCCTTAGGTCATGGTGGTCTGATAGGATGGTATTATTTCAATCTTCTTGTATCTGTTGAGGGTTGTTTTGGACCAATTATATGGTCAATTTTGGACAAAGTACCATTAGGTGCTGCGAAGAAGGTGTATTCTTTTCTTTTAGGGTGAAATGTTCTATAGATATTTGTTAAATCCATTTGGTTCATAATCTCTCTTAGTTTCATGGTGGCTCTATTCACTTTCTGTTTCAATGATTTGTCCATTGGTGAGTGTGGGTTGTTGAAATCTTCTACTATTATTATGTGGGGTTTAATGTGAGATTTGAGTTTTAATAAAGTTTCTTTTTTGACTTTGGGTGCTCTTGCATTTGTGGCATAGATGTTCAGAATTGAGACTTTATCTTGGTGGATTTTCCCCTTGATGAATATGAAGTGTCCTTCTTCATCATGCTTGATAAATTTTGGTTGAAAGTCTATTTTATTGGATATTAGGATAGCAACTCCTACTTGTTTCTTTGGAACATTTGCTTGGAAGACCTTTTTCCATCCTTTTTCTCTGAGATAGTACCTATCTTTGTTTTTGAGGTACATTTCTTGTATGCAGCAAAATGCTAGATCTTGTGTGCAGATTCAGTCTATTAGCTTCTGTCTTTTTATCAGTGGTTGGAGTCCATTAATATTGAGAGATATTAAAGGGAGATGACTGTTGGTTCCTAACCTGGTTGTTTTTGTAGGTGGCTTTATGTGCTGTGGCTCTGCTTTTGACTTTGTTGTAAGATGCTTAATAGCTTGTCCTCTCATTGGTGCAGGTTATCTTCCTTGTGTTGGAGTTTTCCTTCCAGAATCCTCTTTAAGGCTGCGTTGGTAGATAGATACTGTTTGAATTTTGTATTGTCTTAGAATGTTTTGCTTTACCTATCTATGTTGATTGAAAGTTTTGCTGGGTATAGTAGGCTGGGCTGGCATTTGTGGTCTCTTAGAGTGGGCGTGACCTCTGACCAGACTCTTCTGACTTTCATAGTCTCTGTTGAGAAGTCTGGGATGATAGGTCTACCTTTGTTTGTTACTTGGCCTTTGTCCCCTGCAGCTTTTAATATTCTTTACTCTGTGCATTTAAGGAAGCAGTAATAAAGAATTTATTAGTTATTAATTACATTTTTTACAAATTGCTAAAATATCAAAGTAGCCTCAATTGATTAAGCACTTATATGCTAAGGGTGGGGATGTTTGTATGGTTGTATGTTGATTGGTGCACACTCATTACCTCGTTTAGTTGTTATAAAAATATTCACTAATGCATAAAACTGTAAAATATGTTTTCCTCTTATTTTTTCAAAGTTATCAATAAGATAATCTGTGACTTGATTTTGAAATCTGAAAGAATTCAATTGAATATTTATACTAATGTCTAAGTCTTTCCATCTTATTACACAGTTCTAAGAGCTGGACAGTCTGATGAAACAATTTTTTTTTCCTGTAGCTCTAAACTGACAATTATTTGTGGCTGTTCTTCCAGTCAGGCAGCATGTTCTGTAATTGATGCTGTGCCCTTACTCTTTCTTAATTTAATTCCACATTTACTCAAGAATTGCTTTACTTATTTGCCGGCTAAGGATAGGAGTTTTGTGCTAAATCTCCAGTAATTTCACTGTAAGTTTTAATCTAAATCCGTTTGAGGTTGTCAATCACTATAACACAGGAAGTAGTACAGTGAATCCTGAAATATGGTCAACATCTGACTTTTTCCCCCTTCTTTGTGTACTAGCAATTGAACCATCAATCATATACTATATTTAAACTGACATATGAAAAATTGGTCATTTTGACTGAAAGCTTTATGATTATTTAAAAAAACTGGCAAGAAAATAAACAAACATTAAGTGAAAAAGTCCTACAAACATAGGATTATAGACTCTTCTCCCTACCTAATTTCTTTTGCTCTGTGCATAGAGAGGTGGGTTTTTAATAGCAAAATCTGAAGGGCAGTCTGGTTGATGGAAGCTTCACCCTCTCTCTTGACGAGTTGATTGTAAATGTATTTCTACTTCATTGAAGCTACTTCACTTTAGTTTCATGAAAGTTATTTTAGTTAGATATGATAAATGGCTTAATTTTTTAGTAGGAAGCATTGGAAAAGTTATTTTTTTTACCCAGACTCAAAAAAAGGAAAAGAAATAAAATACTACATGGGATTGGAATTAAATCTGCATTAGGTTGTGAAAACTTAACAAAAAGTTTTGTTAGACAATTAGCCTGCCTCTCTCTCTCTCTCTCTCTCTCTCTCTCTCTCTCTCT
>NC_034602.1:74129640-74140676 GCF_900095145.1 Mus pahari | reverse complement strand
TGTGTGTGTGTGTGTGTGTGTGTGTGTGGTATTTACTTGTCTGTATGGGGAAATCTATGCAGGGGCTACAGGAGGATATCACTGTCCTGTCCAGCCACTCTCTACCTGATATTAAGTCTCTCAATGAACCTTTAGCTAGGATAGTGTCAGACATGCCTCGCCAGTTAAAAACTCAGGGTTTTACATGGGTGCTGGGTATTCGGGTTCAGGCCCTCATGCTTGTATAGCAAACAGTCTTAGAAACCTATCCATCTCACAAGTTCGAGAAAAGGAATTCTAATGTCAGAAATTATGCAGCAATTAATAAGAATGGCAAGATGGTTACAGTTTTAGATATATCCTTTAAAATTAGCCAGCAATGGCAGCATGCTTCTATAGGCTTCAGGGCCAACATCATATGCAAACCATCTATTATTACCTTTTTCTTTAGGTTATCTTAGACCTTTTTTGCATACTGTGTTAGGGTTCTATCACTGTGATAAAGACTATGACTAAAAGCATCTCAGGAAGGAGAGGATGATTTTCAGCTTACAACTTATAGTACATCATGGAGTCAGGGCAAGAATTCAAAAAAAGAACCAGGAGGAAGGAACTGAAGAGGAAGGCATGGAATAATGCTGCTTACTGACTCTCTCTCCATGGCCTAATCAGTCCCCTTTCTTAGGCAATCCAGGACTACCTACATGGGGAGGGGTGGCAATAAGTATAATGGGCTGTGCCTTTTTCCATCAAGTATAAATCAAGAAAATGCCCACACACATTTGCCAATAAACCAATTTGAGGCTACCCTTTTCTAGATGTTATTAGAGTGTGACAAGTTGAAAATAAGCTAATCTGTATTTAATATCTTACATAGTGTTGTGAAGTGACATTGATGGAAACGATCATAGTTATAGTACTATCTGCTGTTGTATAATACCACAACATCTGGAAGCATTGGGAAGTACAGTAGTTTGAGCATGTCCTGAACACATATATTAGTTAGGGAAGCTTGCATACAGCATCACATTTCACTCAATCATGGGCAAAATAATAAAAGGGAAATACAGAATGGTTTCAAATGGAACACATCAATATTTTCAAAAATTACTAAATAATAATAATAATTGACATGAAAAGTATAAACTTCCAGAAAAAATCATTTTAGGTAGTGATAATGGTATGGATATAAAGATTCTGTTGTTGAGATAGTCCATCAGCTATTCAGCTATATGCAGCCTTGACAGATATGAGAGGAAGAGAAGATGTGATTCAGAAAAGGACAATGGCTGGATTACAGGATTCGAGATCATGGATATAAAAAGCTGTGTTATGACTATGCAGAAATTTCCAAGGCTATGTTTGTAATGCCAGGGTAATTTTCTTCCTTGAAATACGCGATAGTAGACAAAAATAATAGCAAGATGTATAGAAGAAAAAACAAAATTCAAAAGCATGAACTTCTAGGATGTACACCCTGTGCTTTGGTACCTTCTAGCTAAGTAACTCAATGAAAGATGTCCAAGTAGCAGGTGGTGTCACTAAAATGTTTTTACATTGAAATGTTAGAGAAGTAATATATTAAGGAAAGATAGCTATGGTAGGCATTATATTGTTCAGTAGAAATTAATAGTCTTGGGAGAGAATGCCTACAAATTGAGTCATTAAATATATAGGTGTGTATATATACATATATGTATATATGTAAACATATACATACATGTGTGTGTTATTTATGTTCTATATAAGTATATATAAAGTACATATAATATGTATATACATTGTTACGTGTCCAAAAATATTTTTGAAACTGTTTCCATTTTTAACAGCATCTATGTGTATATAGGCCATTTGGCACTGGAGAATTATTTTCAATGTCCTTCTGTAGAATTTATTGTTTGATTGCAAATTTTGCTGTAGATCTCTGACAGTTGATATGAAATTCTAAAGCCAGTATCAGCAGGCTACTGTTCAAAGCAATTGTCAGCCTGAGGGTCATTTTTTCAAGTTCAGTGGAGAGTTTCTGTATGGATTGAACTACTGAAACCAGCAGGAGCCTCTAGATAGTTACAAATGAAGGATGTTAACAGGAAGACTCAGAATCCCCCCAAAACCTCTAGAATATAAAATCAGGAGGAAGGTGTGCATGTATGTGTATATATGTGTATAGGTATAAATATAATTATGAATATATATGTAACACTAATTAATAAAAATAAGGCCACAAATAAAAATTTAAAAATGATGGCATAAATATGAAAGACAGAAAAAGGCATATACAGGAGAGTTTAGATGGAGAAAAGGTTTCTTTCCTTTTTGATTGTTTTGATTATTTGAAATATTATTTCTTATGGTTTTGGAAAACTAAATCGAAGATAGGTGCATAAAAGGATAAAGAAAGCAAATTCAAACTCTGCACCAATTCCACCATGCACCCTAAAATCATCAAGAAAGAAAAGAACTTTCTTTTTTCTTGACGAAAATATGAAGGTGAATACACTGGGTTATGAATGCATTTTTTTTGTACCATCACAAAAGTTTTCTTGCCTCTCTGCTAGCACAGCAAAGGAAGCAGACACTATGGTTTTTTTTCCAGAGGAAATTGGAAAATGTATCCCCAATGAATTGATAAATTGGAGAAAAATAAATTGTATTGTAATTACATTTAAATTAAAATACTCAAATACTTGTTCAACACAACAGATGCATTCACTTGTAAGTTTCTCAAAAATTGTCTTCCTATAAGAATGTATTACTTGCAATTAAAAGATACATAAATTGTAGTGAAATATTAATTGTGTGTACATTCTGTATTAAAGAATATAAAAGTATGCAAATGACAGTTTTAAAATTATTGTTGTGGCTAATTCAATTTTATTACCTTTTTCATTGAGATTACACTAAAATTACATTATTTGCCTTTTCCTTTTCTACTTCTAAACTGCCGTGTGTGTGTGTGTGTGTGTGTGTGTGTGTATGTGTATGCAGTCCTAATTATTCCTAATATATATGCGTACATATATATTCCTAAGCACATTAAAACAACATGAAAATATGTGTGGACATAGCAATAAAAATCAAGAGAAAAAACAATCAACTTAAGAGTTGGAGATATGGCATTGGCAGCGTTTAAGGAAGGGATATCTGGGAAGTGATAAACAAATTCAAATGAAGAAGGAGAATGAAATAATTCTATTTAAATTAAAAGCTCTAAAGAGCTCTAGTGTCTTGGTATCTATATTAAATATATGTATATATAACATGCTTATTGTAAGTCAAGAAAAAATATGAAATATTAGAATTGTAGGATTTAAACCTTTGGAAGCAGAAAGCATCACAAATCTATATGAGTGGAATATTTTAAATGTATACTGTCCTTAAGTGGTTAGTACATTAGTGCATTCCAAAGTGTTTCACGAAATATACAAAAAGCCTCATAGGATGTCCTAGAAACATATTAATATTATATGCAGATAAAGTTATATTAGCTCATTTCCTTTTTGTGTAATTAAATACCAGGAGGAGCAGCAGCAACTTAAGAGAAATGGTTTATTTGTCTATGGTTCTAATTGGTTAATTAAGAGTAGATTATGAGGTGAGAGGAGCCACAGGAGTAAGCAGTGGGCATGATATTAGAACAGCAGTCATACTGCCAGAGCCAGGAAGAATAGATCCTAACATCAACCCGAACCATGAAGCATGGGTAATAACATGGAAGTGGAACAAGACTCCATTGAAAGTCCACCCTGGCAAAGTGCTTCCTTCAGCAGGCTCCACCACCTCCCTGAACAGCTCCATCAAACTGGGACCAAGTATTCAAAGCCTGAGCCTTAGGGTGGTACTTCTTATTCAAACCACCACAGAGAGAGTAAGCAGGGTAACTGATTGCATTGACACTAACTTCCTGGATTGAGAGATGATTACAGAGTCATTGATGATACTATTGTGTGAATAATTAGTAAGTTATAAACCACTTAACAGGGATCTGTAAAATCAATTTAATGTAAATTTCCTTTCCTTCCTCAGTACATTTATTGTAAATTTTAATCATGCTTAACTCCATAATCATGCCACTTACAAAATTACCCCTTAATTCTCTAATCATTCTTTCTCTTAGTGAATCAAGACATTTTTACTATCAGATAATACCTTCCACAAAATAACAGGTTTTGGAGGATGGAGGAAAACATTAAACTAGGGTTCAAACATTATTTCTTAGAGGAAATATGGACAGATAACAAATGAACCAAGCATGAAACTCTTCTGTTTGCAGTTTTAACAAGTAAAATATTGAGGGTTTTTTTTTGTTTCTGTTTTTGTTTTGTTTTGGTTTTTTTGCTGGATGTTTTTATTCGATATTTTCTTTATTTACATTTGAAATGTTATACCTTTTCCCAGTTTTCCCCTGGAAACCCCATATCCCATCCCCATTACCCTGTTTCTAGGAGGGTACTCCCCCACCCACTCACCCACTCCCACCTTCCCACACTGGCATTACTCTACACTGGGGCATCAAGTCTTCACGGAACGAAGGGCCTATCCTCTCATTGATACCAGACAAGGCCATCCTCTGCTACATATAAGGCTGGAGCCATGGGTCCCTCCATGTCTACTCTTTGGTTGGTGGTTTAATCCCTGGGAGATCTAGGAGGTCTCATTGGTTGATATTGTTTCTTTTCCTATGGTGTTGCAAACTCCTTCAGCTCCTTCAGTCCTTTCTTTAACTCCTCCAGTGGGGAGCCCTGCTTAGTCCAATGGTTGGCTGTGAGCATCTGTCTCTGTATTTGTCAGGCTCTGGCAGAGCCTCTCAGGAGACAGTTATATTATGCTCCTGTCAGCAAGCACTTCTTGGTATCCACAATAGTGTCTGAGTTTGGTGACTGTATATGCAATGGATCCCCAGGTATCACTGTCTCTGGAGGGCCTTTCCTTCAGACTCTGCTCCATACTTTGTCTCCATATTTCCTCCCGTGAATATTTTGTTCCCCCTTCTAAGAAGGCGCGATGCATCCACACTTTGGTCTTCCTTCTTGAGCTTCATGTGGTCTATGAATTGTATCTTGGGTATTATGAGCTTTGGGGATAATATCTACTTATCAGTTAGTGCATACCCTGTGTGTCCTTTTGTGATTGTGTGACTTCAGTCAGGATGATATTTTCTAAGAACCTAATCATAGAAATGTTGTTAATTTTATAGATTCTGCTTCTTACCATCTGATTGCTTTAAGAAGATGGAAAGAAATCTTTCCATTAGATCAAGTCTATAAGGAATTTTTAAAGTTCACATAATCCATATTTAAGTAACATAAATTTAAAACTCAAGGTTGTTAGTTACCATTTTCTGTATCATTCGAGGCACCCGACACACCCATGTACAATTTAACCTATTGAGGAATGTAGTTGTGGTTTGATCTGTGGATCATCCCACACTGACCACAAGCAGCACCATCACTGAAGGGAAAAGAGTGGACGTGAATTGCAAAAATTCAAGACAGAATTCAAAGACAGAAAATGTCAATCAACAAAGTAACTTTAGATGAAAAGTCCTAGCATGGAAACAGACTATAAAAATCTAAGTTGGGAGATCTCCTCCACATATAATTGATCCCATAATACTGGTAACTAGTGAAAAGGACATAAAAAGACTAATAGACAAATCAAAAGGATGATTATCATTGTGATCACAGAACACAATGAAGAGGTAAATATACTCTATGAAGAACCAAAATGAAGAGACAAATGAAATATTTCAATCTAATGCAGGAATATATCTATTAACAAAAGTTAAAATTAGTGGGAAAAAAATCTGAAATGATGCTTGAAATAAAAAATTCAATAAGCCAAATAAAAGTCCTAGGCAAAAGACTTACTAAAAGTCCAATAGCTAGGAAAACAGAGAATAAATAATGGGAAGATAAATGGAAGAAAGATATGACCTAGTAAGGTAAATGAACACACATATGAGCTCACAGAGCCCCACAGCATGCACAGAGCCTACACAGGTCTGGACCTGGTATGGTCCCAGTACTGAGTGGGAGTGGACACAAACCCACAATCCTAAGCCAAAAGCTGTTTCCCATGGATAACCACTTAAAAGAAAAATTAGTTTCTGCAATAGAATCTTACTGAGTATACAAACCACTCTTAAGTCCAGGCCCCATATCAACAGTCTGAATCGAAAAACATTATTCACCAAGGTCAAGTAAGCTTCAACTGAGGGATGCAGGAATGCTTTAATATATGAATATCCATCAACATAATCTACCCTAAAAATAACCTGAAAGAATAAATTCATGTTATCATCTTATTAGATTCTGAAAAGGCCTTAGGCAAAAATCTAAAACCCATTCCTGTTATGAAGTCTTGGAGAGATAAGGGATATGAGGCCTATTCCTAAACATAATAAAAGCAATGCAATAGCCAACCTCAAATTAAATTCAGTGTTTTCACTATTATGTGGTGGGAGGACTTTCTTTTTTGCTCAACTCTACTAGGTGTTCTGTAATATTCTTGTATGTACATAGGCATCCCTTTTTTAGATTAGGGAAGTTTTCTTCTGTGATTTTGGTGAAGATATTTTCTGGCCCTGGAAATTCTGGGAATCTCCTCCTTCTTCTTTCCTATTACTTTTAGGTTTGTTCTTTTCATAGTATCCCATATTTCCTGCATCTTTTGTGTCTGAAAGTTTTTTAGATTTAACAATTTCCTTGACTCAAATATCAATATCCTCTATTGTATCTTCTATGGGTGAGATTCTCACCTCCATCTCTTGTATTCTGTTGATGATGCTTCTGTCTGTACTTCCTGTTCTCTTTCCTAGGTATTATATGTCCAAGATTGCCTCAGTTTGTGTTTCCTTATTGCTTCTATTTCCATTTTTAGTTCTTGAACATGTTTATTCATTTCTTTCACCTGTCTGATTGAACTTTCCTGTATTTCTTTAAGGGATTTATTAATTTCTTCTTTGAAGGCCTACATCATTTTCATATGATTAGACTTAAGGTCATTTTCTTGTAATTCAGATATGTTAGGATAGTCTGGACTTGCTATAGTAGGATACCAGGATTCTGGTGGTGCCATGTTGCCCTGGCATTTGTTGATTTTGTTCTTATGTTGGCCTTTAGTGATCTGGTTATCCTAGTGTTGGCAGACCTGGTAGTCCCTCTGGCAGCAGGCCTCTCAGGTTGCAGGAAGATCTGGCAGTCCCAGATGTCACCAGGCCTTTGGGGTTGCAGGTAGTGCTGGTTGTCCCTGATAACTACAGGCCGCTGGTTTTGCTCTGTGTGGCAGTCCTCCAGGGATGCAGGTAGAGCTGGTAGTCCAAAATTCCTGTAGGGCTCTTGTCCTGGACAACAGCAGACTCTAGGGATGCAGGTACAATTGTGACTTAGGAAATGCAATGCAGCATGTGCATGATCATGCTCAATACTTCTGGGTTTGCCCAGAGGAGCCAGTAAACAGGGAATTGGGGTAGGGGTCTCAGCTGGTCTCTGATGTCTGCAGTCATCTGGGATTCTGGTTAGAGGTGTGGACTGGAAGATGGATTCTATTTCTTTATTAGTTCTCTTTGGTGGTTTGAATGAGAAGGGTCCCCATTGATCCATGTTAGAATACTTTTCCATGGTTGGGTAGAACTGTTTGAGACGGACTATGAGATGTAGTTTCTCTGTAGTAGCTGTGTCACTGGAGGCAGATTTGGTTTTAAAAGATTCCAGACTCTCAGCAGTATCTCTCTCTCTTCTGCTTGTGAGTACAGATGCAAGCTCATAGGAATACCCAACTATGCTGGTACCAATTTGTCTTAGTCAGGATTTCTATTCCTGTACAAAATATCATGACCAAGAAGCAAGTTGGGGAGGAAAAAGGTTTATTCCGCTTACACTTCCACATTGCTCTTCATCACTGAAAGAAGTCAGGACTGGAACTTAAGCAGGTCAGGAAGTAGGAGCTGATGCAGAAGCCATGGAGGGATGTTCTTTACTGGCTTGCTTCCCCTGGCTTGCTCAGCCTGTTCTCTTATAGGACCAAGACTACCAGTCCAGAAGTAGAACCACCCACAAGGGGACCTCCCTGCTTGATCACTAATTGAGAAAATGCCTTATAGCTGGA
This sequence comes from Mus pahari, assembly GCF_900095145.1. NCBI lineage: Eukaryota > Metazoa > Chordata > Mammalia > Rodentia > Muridae > Mus > Mus pahari. The sequence continues at coordinate 74,132,588 of NC_034602.1, read as the reverse complement.
TCTCATGGAGGCAGTTCCCCAACTGAAGCTCCTTTCTCTGTGATAATTCCAGCCTGTGTCAAGTTGACACAGTACAATCCCTCTCTCCTTTATCAGTGTGTATACAGCTCTATCGATTTCAATAATACATTTTTTTTTTTTTACTTTATGCTGATACTACTATCAGGAAAAAATGATACCTTACCCCAAAAGTATGGTTCTTTTATACTTATCCATGTTCTCTTTGATACCAGCTGTGATTTCAATATACATGCATATGTATATTGATACTTATGTACCCTACCACATTGATATATAAATTAAACGTTAGACTTGGTGATGTGTGTCTAGTGAGGTTTTGTATACATAAGAAATATTTCTATATTTACGTTAAGCCCATAAAATTCTTATTCCCCAGACAGATTGTTACATTTTTTTCTAGAAATGGACTTTTTTAAATCACAAAATAAAGGAATATTTTGGAAACATTGTTATTCTTTTCTTTAGATAATACTCTTGGGATATCTTCTGTTTTTCTTCAGGTATCATAAGGTCATGAGTTCTACATAGTAACATGGGAAGCCTGTTGGGCTAAACTCAATAGTAATTCTTCATGCACTATTGAGGGAATTAACTATAAATGCATCTCTGAATAGTAATTACTTAAATAGCATTCATAAATGTAGACAACCTGAATATAAATTATAATTCTTGTACAGTATGCATTGGTGAACTCAGTCTATTTTAATGAGCAAGTTTCACTTGCTTACCTATATTTTTAAAGTTTATTTTTGTTAAGTAATACATGTGTAAAATGTTTCATGGTGCTTTATTATAATCATAACTCATGCCAAAATGGTGATGACTTTGAGATCAGAATGGACTCATAGTAACTCAAGCCAGGTTATACTCTACAGTCAATTCTGTCACGAAACACCATGAACTGGGTATATAACTATCATTTGGAGAGCACTTGCCTAGAATATTCAGGATATTGATTTTTATTCTCCACATGGGAAAGAATACATTAATTAAATAAATAAATAGCATACTCAATATAGTTTTAAAATGTTGGTTTAGATGTTAGTTTACCACATATAAATTTTCACTGTGTACATGGATAGAATGTTTGGCAGAGTTTGTTTGTTTGTTCTTGGCAAAAACCTGCTATTCACACTGCTGACAGTATCCTAATATAACTGCCTCCTGAGAGGCTCTGCCAGAGCCTGACAAATACAGAGGTGGATGCTTTGCAGCCAACCATTGGACTGAGCCCAGAGTCATAAATGGAGAAGTTAGAGAAAGAACTGAAGGAGCTGAAGTGGTTTGCAACCACATAGGAAGAACAACAATATCAAACATAGAGACACCCCTGAGCTCTCAGGGACTAAACCACCAACCAAATAGAACATGTGAGGGACCATGGCTCCAGCTGCATATGTAGCAGAGGGTGGCCTTGTCTGGCTTCAATGGGAGGAGAAGTTCTTGGTCCTGTGAAGGCTTGATGACCCAGTGTAAGGGAATGATAGGACTGTGAGTTTAGAGTGGGTGGATGGGAAAGCACCCCCATAGAAGCTGGTGAGGCGATAAAGGATAGGGCATTTTGTGGAGGGAAAACTGGAAAAGGGGATAATATTTGAAATGCAAATAAAGAAAATATCCAATAAGAAGTAAATAAATAAATAACAAAAGGACATTTTCTTCAAGAGGAACAGCTTTCCTTATTGATTCTACAAGAAAGCTAGAAACTCTGAATGATATTTTTCAAGATTGTAGCATGGAGTTGTTTCACTTTTGTTACTAACACATTTGAAATATATCATTTCATTCCTCATAATCCCTTTCCATTTACTAGTCCTACCTATTAGTTTTGGAATATATTCAAGATTCTAGCTGACTGTTTAACTTAGAAGGAAATCTTATGAACTGAATGTACTGAAGATGCTTTACTTTAATGAAATTTCTCTGGCAGATTACACTGCCACTGGATTTAACAATACTATTTTTTTCAGACTGTTTCCACACAAATGCAAAAATGCTATGCCTCTGAGGAAACACATATATTTCTTTAGAAATACCTCTAAGTTTATATTATCGATTATTCATCTCTATGTCAACCTCAGAAACAAACATATTAAATATTTAAAATACCATAAGTTCAAAATGAACACTCATTGTGAAAGTTGCTGTTCTATTAGTAAGTGTTGATAAAAGTCTTGCTTTAAAATTAGGAATGTTTCTGACATAAAAAAATAATACATATTTGTGATGAATTATTCTAAGTTGATCATTGATCACTATATAAAAGAATCATCCAATCATAAAATACTGTGTAAATGTTTATAAGTACCAATTTAATTTTAAGAGTAATTTCTTCAATTCCAATATTGCCTGTGTTACTAATATATTATATTTTTAGAAATCAACATTATAAAATGTTAAAAATTTTAAATTATATGATTTTGTTGCCTCTGTATATTAAAGAATACCTTGCACTGAGAAAGTAATGTTTTAACAAAATAATGTCAACATTTAACTCTCATTTTCCTGGTTTTGAACATATAGCATAAATTATGTTTAACATTTTAATCATGTTAAGAAAACAGTAATTGAAATGGTCCCTGTATATGTGACTTTTATTCACCAGATGTAATTGTCATCATGCCTGCTTACTGCTGAATAAACTCACCCTTTCTAGTTCTTTCTAAACTCTGACAACTTGGTTCAACTTAGCTGTTCTGGTGTAAACCCCTCTCAAGATGTCTGATGCAGACACACCTCTATTAACTTCTGACTGAATTGCTCTGCTTGGCTTCAAAGTAAGTAAGTAATGTGCTAAATTCTGGCTTCAGCTCTCTGGCTATTTCTGTTTTAACCTGTGCTCTCTGCACCATGTTTCTTTAAAATTATTCTGGTAAAAACTCTCCTCCTCTCCTCTCCTCTCCTCTCCTCTCCTCTCCTCTCCTCTC